>NC_083547.1:8742311-9043512 GCF_018135715.1 Danaus plexippus
TCCTCTACTGTTTCTTATTTACAAACTTTAGGCGTTATATCAAATGATTCCTTACTATGCTTAATTTTTTTAACTTTTTGTATGATGTTTTCAAGTTTTGGATTATACTGTGTACCGTTTTGTTTAGCGACAGAAATAATTCCTTTAAGGCACAGGGGGTTTTTGAATTCTTTGTATATTCTATTCATCTGTATCTTTTACTTTACAACAATAAAAATTGCACCTTATTTAATACTGTACTTATCTGTACACGGATTACTTTTGACGTATGCCATTTTGCTAAGTATTTCCTTGTTTCATGTTTGGAAATACGTACCAGAAACTAATAATAAGACATTGCAAAGCATAGAATTATATTACATTAATAAAAAAGAAGCAAATAAGAATTATGAAACGGAGATAATGGACACTAAAACAATGTTACCTCTAACTATCACTGGGAAAGATGCTGAAGAATAAACCGTACGATTTTTAGTACATATATTCTGAGGCAAATATTTATTACACTAAAGGATTACCAAGCTTATTTATTATTGTAAAAATGTATTGCGATAATACTAGTGTCATATTAGGTAATAATATTATAATGATTAAAAATAAATTGTTATAGAATAAATGTTTGAAGGGAAACGATATATTTTATTAAAGGTGAAATTATATTTTGCGATCGAGTCAAAATTATTTAGTTTTCATTTTCAGTTTAATTCCCTTTCACTTCAGGTCCTGTTGATATATATATATAGATATATATATATATATATATATATAACGGAGGATCAGAAGATAGCTCTAACGGAGGATCACAAGATAGCTCATTATCAGACATAGTGAACGATGGAACAAGATTTAGGTGGTAACGCAGCGAGTTCATCCACTCCAAAAAATGTCGGTGACATTCCCTTTTTTTCTCTGTCAGTTGTTCAACGTCAAAACCGACACCGGGGTGACCTCACTCAAGCTAACTGCTTGACGTTGCCAGCTAATTCGTAATAATTTGTAAAATAAAATGGAAATAAAATCATAATTAATTCTGACGCTCCGATACGGCCATCGTGACATCTCACACGTCCTCGTGTGAAAATAGAAAAGGTTCTGCAGTAGATAAAAATTTCCACTCGGCCAACCTGGCACAAATAAAGAACTCGGAATAGTCTTAATTATTTTATGGCAAACAGAAAACAACTAATCCTCTTTTATAAAGCAAAATTATTACAACAACCAAAGTACAACCATAAATTAGCAATCAAATTTAACTTAAGTAAACTATGATTCAGAATACTAATAATCAAATAATGAACATCATTTTCGATTATAATATACGCGGGTACTAAATTCGGCGTCCGAACAAGCCATGGACAACCTCACATAAAGTTATTATACCTGGATAACTGAACGGAGTCCGAACAAGCCATGGACATCCTTACAGCATCCGACAACATCAGGATAATCAGGTCGGCGTCCGAACAAGCCATGGACAACCTCACATAAAGTTATTATACCTGGATAACTGAACGGAGTCCGAACAAGCCATGGACATCCTTACAGCATCCGACAACATCAGGATAATCAGGTCGGCGTCCGAACAAGCCATGGACAACCTTACATAAAGTTATTATACCAGGATAACTGAACGGCGTCCGAACAAGCCATGGACAACCTTACAGCATCCGACAACATCAGGATTATCAGGTCGGCGTCCGAACAAGCCATGGACAACCTCCTTTTAACATCCGACAACACATGGATAACCGCGCTGGTGTCCGAACATGCCTTGGACAACCATCCCGGCATCCGACATTATAACATATCGCTAATTTTACAGTTTTAACAAGAACTAGTAGATAGCACAGCAAAGTCATCGTCAGAGTCATAGTCGTCATAGTCTGGTCCAGGCATCCTACGGAGTCTATCATCAAACCGTATCTTATCATACTGGGCATTTCTAGTTATGTTCTCTATTGTCTGATCTCGTACAATAATCAGATCGACTTCGGGCTCTACATCACTAGCTAACAAAATATCTACTGGCCTAACAACCTTGACAATAAGCAATTCCAGAGGACTTAACCCCGTGACTCTGTGTTGTGAACAGTTTAGTGCTAGTTGTACATCTGGCAAAGCTTCCTGCCACGACCGTTTACCAGTCTCGGCGGCAGTAAGCATCCTCTTAAGAGTGCTCATTGTACGTTCGACCTGCCCGTTTGCCCGAGAACTACCAGCGGCAATAAGGTGTAGTTTAATGTTAGCAGAATCGCAGTACTCTTTAAAATCTTTGCTGGCAAAGCATCTGCCCTGGTCTGCAACGATTCGCGTAGGCGCACCAAACAAAGAGATTCTAGCTTTAACTGCTTTTATACTACTAGTCGCATCGATGTGTAAGGTATGGTGGAGCAAAACAAACTTAGTGAAAGCATCGATAACTACAAAAACCTACTCCTTACTATCACTTTTTTCGCTAAGCTTCCCAGTGGCATCTATGTGTAAAGTATGCCAAGGGATCGCTATCTTTGGGATGGAGTGAAGCTTGGCTTGTGTTTTGCCAGATTGCGACTTTGAAATTCTGTATGTGATGCAATTGTCACAGAACTTTCTCACGTACTTGGTCATCTTATAGAACCAGTAAAGTTCGTACACTTTCTCTAAGGTCTTCTCCCATCCCAAATGCACCAATCCCTCATGCACACCATTAATGACTGACCACCTCATAGGTAAGAAACGGGACTTACCCCGACGCTGTATTTTGCGATACAAGACACCCGATCTGAACTCGTGAGTCTTTGCAATATCGTCAGGCAACTTCTTAGCTTTAAGGTCATTCACCAACTTACTAATTTCTTCGCCACGCTGTTGTTCTGCTAACAGCCAATTACTAGTGAACTCAGTAATAGTAATTTGTTCTGACTGTACCTGTGAATGGTGCGTGTGAGCTTCTTTGACTGGAAGAGGGTTTCGTGAAAAGAAGTCCGCATGTGCCTTACGCTTACCATCAATGTGAATTACATCAAAGTCAAAGTCCTGGAGAAATGTCCACCATCTCTGAACTCGAAGCGTCAAATCCAGCCTTTTGCAAGTTCACTGAAGGGAGTTGTAGTCGCTTAGTACGATAAACTTGAGACCATGTAGAGATAGTAGCGCAAATGCTTAACCGCGTTTACAACCGGTAGAGTCTCCAACTCGTATGAATGCTATTTCGACTCTGCGGCTGTAGTACGCTTACTAAAATAAGCAACTGCATGCAGCTTACCTGCTTTTTCTGCATAAGCACCGAAACGTATCCAACCGCACTTGCATCAGTATGCAACTCGATCTGTAGATCTGGATCGTAGATCATAAAAACCGGCTCCCGTGGTAGCTTGGAAATAATTTATTGCCTTACCACCTCATTCTCAGACTTCCAATCTAGTTTACTATTAGAGCTCGAAGTCAACGCGTATAACGGTGCCATTGTCTGTGAGAATCCCGCAACAAGCTGCCTAAAATAGAAGACCAAGGATACTGGTGAAAGGTGAAAAACTAGGACGAATAATATTTGGTTAACTTTTTCTCTAACAATTAATTAATTAAAACAAATTAATTGGTTAACGTTTTCCCTATCAATTTTTCGCTCCTGAGGACTTAAACGATAAGGGCGACAACTTAATGTTTTGTGGGGGTCAATGAGCCTGATGGTCATAGGGTCGGTGTTGGCGTGAGTCATAGGTACACCAGTAATAAACGACTTTTCGAAAGACTTCAAGATGTCAATTAATTCTGCTCTATGTTCTAAAGGTACATCAGTATTAAATTAAAGTTGTTCATTCTCGCTAACACTACACGATTCGATAATACAAGTTTTCTCTACACTCAACAGTTACGAGTCATGTGGACAGTTAGGCTTTGAGATAATTTTTCAAGTCCTACCATTATGTCATATTGAAGGCAATAGTCGGGTAAAACATGAAATAGGATTTCTAAAGTAATGTCGTCAATCTTAATAATAGTCAAAATCTGTAACATTGATTTAACAGATGTTTGCCCTATGCCTGTCATATTAATAATACTATTCAATCTTCTACCACTAAATTTGCTAGACACAGATTCTTTAATTAAAGAGATTATGGTACATATATCCAGTAGGCGCATCTATATTGCTCAGGTCCACCCGCTTCTCTATAGTTGAAGCTAAGCTGCTACCGTTGCCTCCGCCCTTGCTCCTCCACTTCGGGCAGCTGAATGAGTAGTGGCCTTGCCCTTGACAGGAGTAACAAGTGATGGAGAGGTATTCTGCAGCAGGCTTCTTATAGTTGTTGAAGCGAGTTTGGTTATTGTCTCCATTTGGCTTCAAATTCCTCCTCGAGAAGGACTGAGTAGACTTATGGCCCAGTTTCCCACAGTGAAAGCACTTGATGCTTGCATGGCTTGTAGCTGGGCGAATCCTCTTAAAATCTGGCACGTCACTGTTAGGTGGAGCTCTTCTCTTTAAAACGACTCCGCTGTAAGCTCTTGTTGCAGTCATTTTTGCAGTTGCAGGACAATCGTTGAATACGAGGCGCGAACTGCGAAATATGTGCCAGAACTGTGGCTACCGCGATCTGTTCTATCGTCAAGTTTTTCCACCTTGATATAATAAAGGTCATCAAAGAAGCACCATATGCAGCAAGACATTCATTTTCTTTGTTTTGCTTCCAGCCATATTAATAAGGTAAGATGCCACAGTCTCAGGACTTGCGTACCTTGCATTGAAAAGCTTCTTGAAATTTTCTCAGTCATCCCTGGAAATGATACAGTCAACAGTCATGTGGATTCGTCTCCTTTCATTGCACGACTCAACGCAATAATTAACGGGGCGCCATGTTGGCATCCGTCAGTAATGCACGTGTCCGCTGTTGCAATCTAAGCACGTCCGTCCACATTGTGTCGGTCCGGATCAAAATCAGGAAGACGAAGTTCGTTCGGAGATCGCGAATGCTTCACGGCTTCTAGCATGGCCAGAAAGTTTCTATTTTGCTGCTCCAGTAACAACAATAACTTTTCGCTTTCGGATGTATTTCCAGCACGTGGGGCGTTCCGGTTACATCCCACTTCTGATAACGGAGGATCAGAAGATAGCTCTAACGGAGGATCACAAGATAGCTCATTATCAGACATAGTGAACGATGGAACAAGATTTAGGTGGTAACGCAGCGAGTTCATCCACTCCAAAAAATGTCGGTGACATTCCCTTTTTTTCTCTGTCAGTTGTTCAACGTCAAAACCGACACCGGGGTGACCTCACTCAAGCTAACTGCTTGACGTTGCCAGCTAATTCGTAATAATTTGTAAAATAAAATGGAAATAAAATCATAATTAATTCTGACGCTCCGATATATATATATATGTTTTTCATATTTCAAATTCATAAAGTTAATCATATAAAAATTTGTTATATAAATGAAAATAATAAAATAATTTACTCAAGTTTTAAAAAGGGAAATAAAAAAACTGCCAATTAATACTATAACTTATCCATGTAGTATTTCTTTACAAAACTCATCAAAATTATTTATATTAAACATTACTACAGAAAGGGAAACATTTTTTTTATAAGTTCACACTTAATGTATATTTTATCAATGTACTCATTGAATTCATGACCCATATTTATTAATTTTAACACGTTCATCTCCTGTTATTTTTATAATCTACTTACAATGATATAAACGACCATAATGCCCATTGTTTATATTCTTATAACGCGAGAGCTGTACAAATATTGGCTTCATTACACATACTGTATACAAATGACACTTGATAAATTTAAATATGTTCAATGTATTACAAAAATTTTTGTTTTCTGTGGTGCTGGTGATAGCAATTTTAATTATTATACATATTTTAAAAAGAGTGATTTTGTACTTATCATATTACTAGTGTTAGGAGGAATGTGATTTCTTATCTAGGTACATACATACATACATTTTGTCTCGGTCACCGTATGTTCGATATTAATAGTTTTTTAAATGATCAATTCTGTTAGGGACTGCTGCTGGAACTAAGATTAAATTACATCACTATTTTTAAATCTATGTTTTAATATAATGGTAACTATAAGAGACGAAACCTCTTAGCATTCAATGGATTCACCGTGCGGGTGCCGGGTCCATTGCGTTGCAGGGAGTGGAGCTTCAACAGTGCCTGGGACTTGCGACCCAGGTGTAGGTTTAAGGGGCCCCTAACTAACGCGCGTTAAACGCTCATCTCCACAGTCCAAGCTCCTCTCCCTACCTAACCATATTTGAAAAGAACCTACTAGGGCTGCCTTCGAAGTACGTTCCAAGAACAAATTGATGTGAGTTCTGGACAGGCCCAAGTCTTTTAGTAGGTTGTAGAGAGATTTAGCCGTTATACCTCTCGCTCCCACTTCTACCGCATATAGATCCACGACGAACCTATTTCGAGTGAGTTCGTTTGTGAGCTCGTAATATTTGTTGACCTTGATGGTATGGTCTTTGGGGATGTTGGTTTCCCAAGGAACCGTAAGCTCTATCATCACAACGCGCTTTAAGATTCGCGAATACATAAATATGTCTGGTCTAGAGGCCGACGCACAAATATCCTCGGGGATTTTGTATTGTTTTTCATACGTATCCATCATTATAGTCTAATCCGTAGCCACTTTAAGGATGGAGTAAGGCTTGACATTTGTTTTTATAGCCCTAGTGCCCTCTCTCACAAAACCTACTGATCGCTCGTTTGTGGTTATTTCCTTTTGCGCTCTGGCTACCGAAAGACTAACCGCTTCACGTATGATTTCCAGAACCCTATCGTGACGACGCGAGTATTGATCGCTATCGAGGAGTACCTTACATCACAGTAACAAGTGCCTAGCAGTTCCAACTGCCTTCCCACAGATATAGCAAGTCTTTTCGGTACCTTTACCCCATCTTACTAAATTACTCTGATCTGGGAGAGTCATCTGGAACGCATTGAGATAGAATTTTAGCAATGCTGGCGACCAATCATGGATTAAGGTGCGCCATTTTAGTGCTAATGGGATGCAAAAATCTCCTATGTCTAACCACTCGTTCTGCATTTCTAAACTTATTGCATGGATCTTATATTTATCATTCTCGTCTTGCCGAATAAAAGACTTCAATATATCCGTATCTTGGACCTTCCTACTTGATCCTAACCCAACTCTGTTACTTTGCGCTCCTATCATAAACTGCTTGTGGAATTGAAGCCTTGACTCTAACTCTGGGGCATCTTTGTCTTTTGGGAGCGATGTAACGACGTCATCCTGGGATTTCCCCAGGATGTATCTCTTGGAGACTCTCAGGTGTTTATAGAGCTCCGATGGCCTTTTTAGACTCATACCAAAACTATTGCGATCCCTAAATAAAGCCGATGAATCAGCCGATAGCGCGAGCCCGAGCCACAACTTCAACATCTTTATGACGCCTGCATCTAACTTTGACAAAAGGATTTTATTAAAATCATAAACGAGGAAAGGCCAATTTAAACGTGAAGTTAGATAATTATCGTAGATCTTTTTTAACGTTACTGATCTGTTGGCTATCTACCTTGTTGAGATCGTTTAAAAAGCTATCTACTATACCTTCTAAAGATGGAGTACGACCTATATTATCAATCTTCCGACCGAGAAATTTAAATGTTGCATTTTCTGTAACCGTAGAAATGCATTGACCGCCTAACGATAATCCCGGATCGTTAAGGTGTATCTTGTACTCCGCCTACCGAGACACAGACTGTGTAATTTACTTGGTTTTGTCCTCAATCCATCGGTCCACTCACAGAATCTATCCACTTCATCTAATAGTACTTGACAGTGTTTGGGGTTACGTGTCAGTATTGCGAGATCGTCAGCGAAGGCTAAAATGGATTCCGTGTATTTATTTGTTGTTCGTACACCGTTCGGATAAATATGAAAATGTTGAAGTATTTCCTTGATTTAGCGTATACATTACACAACTTAGCATCGTCACACGTCGTCATTCAATGACGTAGGTTAATAGTATTATGTGCAAGGAATATATAGTGTAATAATATAATCAATGTTATGTAATAATATAATCGACAACGTCCGTTCAATTCGAACCACTAATAATATAAGTGTTTGTGATCATCCATCTCCTTGGACGACACAATTTATTGTGTCTTAGTGAAATACAACAACAGCATTAAAATAAGTCATTTTTTTCACTACACTAATAAATCTGAAAACTAAAAAGAATTTTCTATTCCCAGAAGATGTGGGGTTTATACCATTTGATGGCAGCTTGAACGAGCTAAATTGTATCATTATAAGACTCTAAATTTTAAATTTCGGGTCTTAATATTGAAAATTATCGTGAAGGCTGGATTTTACGACCAAATTCGTACAACGAGCTGGAAGATCTATTTAAAAGATATAAATATATATCTGCTAAAATACCC
Organism: Danaus plexippus; assembly: GCF_018135715.1. Classification (NCBI taxonomy): domain Eukaryota; kingdom Metazoa; phylum Arthropoda; class Insecta; order Lepidoptera; family Nymphalidae; genus Danaus; species Danaus plexippus. The sequence goes on from NC_083547.1 coordinate 8,750,727, forward strand.
AAAACTATGATTGCTATCGATGAACAGCTTAGCATAGCGGGCAGGCAAGTAGAATACCTAGCAAGAGGAAATAGTTTCTGAAAGCGCTCTGGCTTGTAATCTACTAATCAAAGGCATTGTTAGGAGATAGAGCCTCTGTCTAGATTTACCTAATTACGTACTCGACTCACTAACGTTTGAAACACGCGGCTATTTTATTTGGAAAGACTCAATTATAATTCATATTTTATATTTATTACTGCATCTGTCCATCATATTGTTAAAATTTTAAAAAGATAATTATTTATAGTAACTGCAGTCATGATCAATAAAATCTTATGTATTTTATTTTCTTTTAAATTATAATTTCTATCTTACATTCAGAAACATTGTATCGAAATGTACTTAACGTAGTTAAAGTACTAGTTTACTTTGTAGTACCTGTTTTATATTACTTAAAGATAATATAAAACAGGTTTGAAAGTAATTCTTCATAGTCACCTAAGTAGTGCATTATCGGGTTAGTAATTAATGTAAACTTTTTTATATATAGGTAGTTTAGAAAATTGTATAACATTGTTTTTTGTTTTATGAAAGACGAATGAGCTAAAAATAATAATTAGCCAAAGACATTTTCAAAGAAGGGGGGTCTAACAAATATATAACCGGCCTTGGTTTTGCAGTAAAAACCTACAGACTCCCTTTTTATAGGGGCGTTGTAGATCATGCGTAAAACTTTTGATGAGAAATAATTCTCCCCTGCTTCCTTCTCCTTCCCTGTAAGTGATATTTGCTCGCTCAGTGAAAAAAATCCCACTTATGCTGTTACCTGAGCTACAACTCGTTCTAAGCTACAACTCTACAACTCGTTTTAGGTGGATTTATGAATTGCCCAAATTAAAGGTGAAGTGCATAGAAATCAATGTTCACAGAAACCGGAAATCTTTCTCCAAGGCGATTTGAATAGTTTTTGTCGGTAGTGCGCAACTCAACTTCAATAATAAGATTGTCTTAAAATCTTAAACAGAGTATTTTAACATCTAGCTTCGGTTATAGAATATGTAAAACTGTTGAATTAAAAAAATATTGTTCAAAACTATTATAAATATTGTACATAAATGATATTTTTAATATTCTGCCTCCTAATGCTCTTGTATCATATGCTGATGACACAGTAGTTCTGTGTACTGGATATAATTGGTTAGTAGTATCTGATTGTTTGTCTGATTGGTTGAATAAGCTAGATCAATGGTTAAAAGTAAATCAGTTAACGCTAAATGTTGATAAATCGACATTTATTACTTTTGGTTGTTACACTGACAGTGTGCCTACAAATTTTCATTTGTACATTGAAGATAGAGAGTTGAAAAGAGTTGAATGTTGTAAATATCTGGGAGTAGTCTTTGATTGTAACATGAAATGGAACAAACATATTGCAGAACTAATGAAAAAACTCAATTACTTTACCTTCCTCTTTTACACATTAAGTAATTGGATAAACACATCATTACTGAAAATCATTTATCATGGTCTATTTGAAAGTGTTATAAACTATGGAATTATAGCATGGGGGGGTGCATATGATAACACATTAAAACCTATTGTAAATCTACAAAATAAAATGTTAAGCAAATTGACAAATTCTGAAAATATGTTAGGACCATTGAAGATTAAACAATCTTTCGTTGTAGAAGCCTTAACTTATTATTTTCGTGAATGTAAAACTTTGTACTCTGATAGGGTAATCAATACAAAAGCTAGACAGTTAACATTACAAAAAATTAATAGAACAATAAGTACTGAAAGTGCAATTTATGTTGCAATTAAATATTTTTATTTACTTCCTAATAATCTGAAAGAGCTAAATTATAATAAATGGTTAAGAAAACATATTGTGAGGTGGATAAGATCAATAATACTTTAATTCATAATAAATAGTATTTATGTAAAAATTTTGTAAAATTAATCTCAATATACTCTGTACACTACTTACTTAGTTAATTTAATATTATGTATTAATTTTTTATAAATGTATTATATTTTTCTGGTGTCTATGCACAGCTACTTATTGCACCTCTATAGAATGCTTAACCAGAAGTAAATAAATAAATTCTACAGAAAGGTCACTAGGATAGTTTATATCTTTGGAAGTAAAATTTTGTACACGTGCTTCTTCACTTATGGCATACACAATAATAATTGCAAAAATATTTTTACTTAAATAACACTCAGTCGTACCTAATACACATATGTGTATGTTCGTGTTATCAAATATGTTACACAAAGGACTGGTTATTTTTGAACAAAAAATAAGCTAGTTTCTACGACAGTTCAAAGTGGTCTTACTCTTATATGACGTGTAACGAGGAATTTTATATTTTCCATTGTTTTTCGTCATTAGACAATCGAATCTAAAAAAATGACATATACGTTTTTGAGGCAGGTGAGATAATTTATTATTATTATGTTTTTTTTCAGTAATGTTTTATATAAACGCATACTTATAAATAGTACAAACTCACGAATTTTGTCTCTTTAGATATTTAAAGTATTATTTATGTCTTACGGTATGTGTGACTATATTATATTTGTCAGTAGTTGAATTGTTTTTTTTATCTTCTTTATTTCGTCACCGGTTGGTAAAAACTTTATTTGAACTTGACAACATAGCAGATGGTCATAATAATATAACCTTATAAAGATAACAAATATTTTAAGATTCTATATAATTGTCATCTTAAGCAATAATTGAAGTCAACAATAGGTCACAAAAAAATATTATTATAATTTATAACCTAATTAATATAAAATTAGGCAACTTTATATTAATTTGTAACAAAATTAAAATACGCAGAAGATTACACAACTTTTTTATTTCTAGTTGTTCGTTGTAACTTCAGCGCAACTAGCTGTGGTTACATGTGGAGGTGTGATCGGGTTCCCGAGCATCTTACTCCAACAATTCAAACAAAGCGATAGCCTCATAAAAGTAGATTTTCATACGGAATCATGGATAGGTAATATGAATTTTGCTATAAAATTATATTTATAACAAAAATAAAATTTTGCTTGTTTGTTACTTTAACATTCTTTTGAGCATTAATTCGGTATTTTCAGCTGCAGTTCCAGGGATGGCAGGAGTAGCTGGCATATTTATACCGCACCTAATGCAAAAGTACGGAAGAAAATTTGGGTTTCGTTTGATTTCCTTGCTCATGATAATCGGTTGCGTCATAATATACTTTGCAAAAAGTAGCTTAGTTATTATTATCGGTGAGCTATTTCAAGGTGTCGGAAGTAAGTCTATGACAGTCATAACGTTTACAACTCTGAGTGAAATGACGAGTCCTAAATTTCGAAATAAAACTTTAGTTCTATATGGAATCGCTCAAGTTATCGGAATCACACTAGTGCATGTGTTAGGACGGATTTTTCCATATAAGACATTGTGCATTTACTTAAGTGGACCCATTTTAGTTGCATATTTATTAAGTTTTATTTGGCCTGAATCACCTTTTTGGTTGGCCTACGTTGGCAAGTTTGAAGAAAGTAAAAAATCTTTTATTTGGCTTCGAGGAAAGGATGAAGAAGCACAAAGAGAGATGAACGAGCTTTTAAACAGTCAAAGGGTCTTTCTTTCCTCAAGAACATCTAGCAATCAATCCAGATATTCTAAAAAATCTATCACTGACATTTGGACAAATGTGTTTCGACGAGATTTTTACTTACCAACACTTCATATACTTATACTTATTTCCTGTTATTATTTTAGTGGTAACTTGACTGTAATTGTGTATGCTATTAATCTCATAGAAAAAGTAACAATAGATGGGGACACGGCTTTTTTAGGTACTGTTTTTATAGATATTTTTGTCCTCATAGGAAACATTGCATGCCCCTTATTTTTAAAATACTTTGATAACAAATCAGTTCTGTTAGCAGGAGGTATTGGTTCCTCAATATTTTTAATAGGCTCCTCTACTGTTTCATATTTACAAACTTTAGGCGTTATTTCAAATGATTCCTTACTATGCTTAATTTTTTTAACTTTTTGTATGATGTTTTCAAGTTTTGGATTATACTGCGTACCGTTTTGTTTAGCGACAGAAATAATTCCTTTAAGGCACAGGGGGTTTTTGAATTCTTTGTATATTCTATTCAAATGTACCTTTTACTTTACAACAATAAAAATTGCACCTTATTTAATACTGTACTTATCTGTACATGGATTACTTTTGACGTATGCCATTTTGCTAAGTATTTCCTTGTTTCATGTTTGGAAATACGTACCAGAAACTAATAATAAGACATTGCAAAGCATAGAATTATATTACATTAATAAAAAAGAAGCAAATAAGAATTATGAAACGGAGATAATGGACACTAAAACAATGTTACCCCTAGGTATCACTGGGAAAGATGCTGGAGAATAAACCGTACGATTTTTAGTACATATATTCTGAGACAAATATTTATTACACTAAAGGATTACCAAGCTTATTTATTATTGTAAAATTGTATTGCGATAATACTAGTGTCATATTAGGTAATAATATTTTAATGATTAAAAATATATTGTTATGGAATAAGTGTTTGAAGGGAAACGATATATTTTATTAAAGGTGAAATTATATTTTGCGATCGAGTCAAAATTATTTAGTTTTCATTTTCAGTTTAATTCCCTTTCACTTCAGGTCCTGTTGATATATATATATATATATGTTTTTCATATTTCAAATTTATAAAGTTAATCATATCAAAATTTGTTATATAAACGACCATAATACCCATTGTTTATATTCTTATAACGCGAGAGCTGTACAAATATTGGCTTCATTACACATACTGTATACAAATGACACTTGATAAATTTAAATATGTTCAATGTATTACAAAATTTTTTGTTTTCTTTGGTGCTGGTGATAGCAATTTTAATTATTATACATATTTTAAAGAGAGGTGTTTTATACTTATCATATTACTAGTGTTAGGAGGAATGTGATTCGGCCCGTTGACCGTTCGGATAAATATGAAAATGTTGAAGTATTTCCTTGATTTAGCGTATACATTACACAGCTTCGAATCGTCACACGTCGTCATTCAATGAGGTAGGTTAATAGTATTATGTGCAAGGGAATATCAATGAAACCGTGAACGCAACGTGTGTAGTTCAATGACGCAACCTTGGATTATGTATACAGATCTAGCTAATGCATAAATTCTGAGGATTTAATATTATTTACAGTTTACTAAGCTATGAGTTCTTCTAATCTATAATAAAGGTAGAATAGTATTAATTTACATCAATTTCATTCTACTCTGGTTATCTTTAAAAAAAATATTTAAAATTTATGGAAATATTAATTTTTTTTTCGTATATTTGAAAATCACTCGTTCGTTATATTTTAATAATTAAAAATGTCTTAGCGTATTATGGTTGAGATTCTTTCAGATACTTTTATAATAAACTTAAGTCCCGTCATTAAAAACGTTTTTTCAATAAATTTAATATAAAACAATGAAGAAATGCTCAAGAAAGTCGTAGCACCGTTTACAATTTATAGCATTTTCATTTATAATCTTTCTCAATAGTGTTTCACCAAGACTCGATGTCCACTGGAGCATTCTCGGCGCTGTCAGGAAAGTGACAATAATACGGCTCCTGTCTCGTGACGCGAGAGTTGTACAAATGTTTGCAGGGGCTTAATTAAGTCGATATTGCTTAGTCTCCGCCTCTAGAAATACTTTAAAGATAATATTTTATTTCAAATGTTTGTTTATCTGGCGACGTCTCTCTATAGTTCCTGCTCAAACATTGCTGTAGGCTTATTATTTTTCTTTAAACGTTTCAACTCAGATATTAATATATTGAAGAAATTGTAGGATTTTTTAATTATTATAATTATATTTGGGTCATGAAATTGAATATCAAAACAAATAATTATTAGAAATATCCACTGCTCTATATAAAAACGATTTTTAAATAATAAAAAAAAAACAAATTAAAATAATAAAAAAATCTGATTCACTTTATATATATGTTTTTCCTATGCCATTTTTATGCAAATTAAAAAAAAATTACCTAAGTTATACGCGAACTATTACAGAATTTAAGAAAACAGAATCTTAAGCTGAAAAAAATCATGGTTTATCTTTATAATATTTAATTACTATAATTATTATTTTAAGCGAGTTTTACTAACTCAAAACTTTCTTATTTAGAAAATACTGCAGGTACAATCAAGAAATAAAACCGTATATACTAATACCAAATGCAGTAGCGAGGTTTACTATGCAATATATTTATGATGAATAAAATTTGTATAAACTAATTAAATAATACTACAAAATGCGAATGAATAACGGCAACTATTAAACGTGTTATAGAAAATACATAGTGAAAAATATCTTTAAAGAAATCTTAACTTTATAGAAAAAAAGAATTGTAAATATCCAGTTTCATCAAGAAAATAACATCGCGTATTGTTTCACAAGGTGCCTTTTAGAAAACAGTATTTACTGAAATATAGATATACAAAAAAAAAGATTCCTTCGCATTCGCAGTTTGATATTCCACCTCTAAGCAAATATGTCGGTTCTGAACTCTCGTCTGATGCACAATGGAATAAAAATTGGCATATTATTGCCTCTCTCTGTATCTAGTTACATTTATATGGAGTTTCAGTATTTTAATAAAATATTCTACAGCATATCCAAAATAAAGTGTATATATTTCATATTACACTGCTGTGTATCATAAACTATTTGTGTGTATTTTTTATGAGTACATTAGGATTTATAAAAACAAGTTTGACTTTCCCAATAAAGTGTAATGAAATAAAATTTTATATTTTTGAAAATAGAATTCCCGTAACGTTATTTTTTAGCAGCCAGCAATAGTCGAGACTGCAGCTTGTATAGATGGGCTCAATATTGACAATAAAAAAAAAACTTCGCTAACCCTTATGGAATTAACGAAATTTTGTGTTAAACTACAGAAGTAAAATTTAATTTTAAAGTCCAAAACCTTAAACCGTAAAGCAGCTATGCCGAATCATAACATTTCTAACCAAATGATATTTAAAGATAGTCTGAATAAAGCAAATATTTCCAAGATAATACGAAGTCGGTAGCAAATATGCGATTGAGGCATTGCAATGTTAGTTGAGCTTTGTAAGGCAGCTATTTGATTATTATAGTTAAGTGTAATTGGGTAGTGAAACGTGCCTTTAAACCCTAAAAGCTTTTAATTTCCCTTGTTGAAATTTGCTAGGATTCGTCTAGATTTTTATTATTTTAACTGATTGTTTCATATTTAAACAGTCAAATTGAGGTTATGTAGATTAAATGTCCCTTAACTAAAGTGGAAATAAATAAAGATAGAAACACAAATTTTAACAAAATGTTTCTTATGGATTATTCTGAATGCTGCCGTACGTTTAAAGTCTAACGCCCAGGCATAGACACGTTAGCTGAAATGAGCTTCAGTGAAAATTTGATGATTCCTGGAAAATATTACAGGAAGACGAATACTTTTTGGAAGATAAAGAGTACATGATCGAACAGGGTCGTTCTAAATAATATCCGTCACTTAATAAGATGCTTAATCCTAAAGATACTCTTTAATAGTTTTTTTGTACAAATTATTAAACTAATTTCCGTTAAACTTGAGTCTTTAAAGAAAAAAAGGACAGTTTGGAATCAGAAAAATTACTTTTCTTAAACAAAGAACCTTTCATTTTCTATAATACATTAGTATATTACAAATATTAGAATATGGGTACTAATTTTTAATTTAAAATTTATTAAATTTACACTGTGAGAGTATTCCTCAGATCGTCTTGCTTTTTGTCACTAAAAGTTAGAATAAATACTAAGTAAGAGTTCAAATAAAGAATGTGGATAACAATTATAATGATTCCGTGTTGTAGTTTGTACTTTACTCTTTCATAAAAACAGACTGTAACAAACAAATGGTATATTAAGTAATTACACCTTACTCAGTAATTAAAAGGCTACTTGCCCAGCAAAAACAGTCTTAATCACTTCGTTTAATGAATAAGAAAGACGTTAAGGAATGAGCGAGCGAAAAATAATTGTTTGATTGAAAGTTTATCTGCTGTGAAATTAGAATAAATGATAAAGTAAAATTTAAGTTTAAGGCTAACTAAAGAACTTAGCAATTATAATGCAGTAGAATTTTTTAAATAAAATCCCTAAAGTAAAAAATAAACAGATCAATAGAATACAAAATAAAAGTTCTTTAAAAAAAAACTTTGCTATGATGTCTGCCCGCTCTCTTGAGTAATGAAACAGCATTACCTTTATAGAATAGTTAATAGAGAATGCATAACCAGAGCAACTTCGGAAAAACGATTAAAGTTTATCGATGGAGGTCTGTCAAGGTATTTGGATCAAAAATATTGGATGCCACAACTATTTACACCCTATTGTTTCGAAATTACATGACTCGTCTATAGTAAATTTGCACCAACAGATTATCTTGAAGAAGGTTTCCTTCAATTCTATATACAAACCACACAAAAAGTGAGCCAATTCTTGAGACCAATTAAGAGTACCATTACTTTACAGTAAGCGGATCTATGCAAATCTGATTGTGACTGTGGCTTGTCATACATTAGAGCATCGCACAATGGTAAAAAAACATGTCTCGGACATTAAATATAGGCTCGCGTCGAAGTCAGCAGTGTGTGAACACACAAATGACAAAGCAGGCCATTACATTCGGTTTAATAAATCACAGATGCTCACTTGTGGACACAGGTACAGACTGCAGGCAGAGCGGAACGCTAGGAAATTAAGAAATCGTTGACGGAAGATGACAAATTACAGGAAAACAGTTGCTGCAAAGTAACCGAAACAGTGGGAGTATGTAGTTTCAAAATAATAAAAAAACCCATAGTACTATAAAGTATTAGTTTTATTTAAATGAATGCTATCAGAAGTCTTAGATATCATTAATTATAATTTTCATTTTCAATTGCAATACAGTAAATATACTAAACGATCAGCTGATGATCAGCTCTGCTATTGGTTCACAACTACATCACAACAACGATTTAACAAAGATAAAGATATAAAAAAGAAATAAAAATAATATATTTCTAAACCACGAATGACGTTTAAACTTTTTTAGGTGGCAAGACGCCAGTAAACCTACTTACACTGGTTCATGTGTTGGTTTCTAGTAAGCAGACATTACATCGTCGTTATGTATCATAAGTTAAAGAATTCTGTCTACATAATTAAATAAAATTAAAAACCTAACAATTTTCCTGTTTTAATATAATTAAACAATATAAATGTTGCATAAAATTTACAATTTTATCAATGAATATCAATTACAACATGGCATCCTTTGAAAGCCTCGTTAAATTAATTCATCGATTAAATTATAATTACATGTATCCCACTTTATTTTGGTCCGTAAAGGCAAACAAAAAGTGTTACCGAAGCCGGTCTGCAATGCGGCAGTTTACTTTATAGTAGCCGCAGACCGCGTGCAAGTGACCAAGTTGTGAGTAAATAAAATTATGACGGGAGGTGCAAACATTATCAGCCTCCAGGGTCTGTGTATGTTTGCGTCGCTGATTAAAAATACTGATATGATGTTATAACCCATTTACATTATATCATATTCATTAAACCTTCTCCAACAGAGCAATTTTACATTGTTTATATTTTATCAACAATATGTTATAAAAGTGATTGTGGACACTTCCAAACTTCGCTACTTTAATAATTAGGATAAATGCAGTCTTTCTTTTACATGGAATTTTGTTTTTTTGCGTTTATATAAAATTTATATTCTGAACTAAAAATTTTATACAAATTTAAACTAATTAATGACATGAAACAAATACTCAATGATTTAAGAGCAATGTACGACGTCGGGGAGGTCATCGCTTTTTCAATTAACCTGTACCCATGTCCCTTATTACAGTGGTTGAATCAAACAATTTATAATATAAGGTATAAATGACACGTCTGTCATGTATTGTTGTATTTAAATAATTTATCGGAAATAATATTTATATTATGATAGTTTCCAGTATTAAAATATTGATATTACACGTGCATATATCTGAATTATGGGTTTAAAATATTTCAAAAATCTGGAATTTCAAGTAAGGCTCAATCTTACCTATATATAATTAAGATTTTTATCTTACAAGCTCCTGTATCATCTTTTATTGTAACCCCTTACATGCCGGCATTTTTTCAATTCAATTTGGAACTGCCCCTTCAGGCGTACTTAGTTTTTATGAACGTCATTTTAGATACGAACTGTATCTGTTTCGTTCGACACTTCACTAAGTCTCATATTCTGAGGTTGCGACATTATCAGAATCAATATGGCGTATGATATTCACATCACGTACTGAGTTGGAGATCAAACGCCGTGATTTTCTCCCAATGTGCCGCTTCTTTAGCGTTATTACTCCGTGAGGGAATACTATTTCTTCTTAACCGATTTTATAGACCGACCTCATTAATAGCAATGTAATTATTCTTAATGGATGATAGTTTGCAAGTTGTTTAATCAATTTCTTTTCAGTTTTTTTAACTACACTCCTATTGTGAAGCGTTTGTCTGTGGTCTTCCAAGCGGTGGAGGCAATCAGTGTTATTGCTGTGTACATATATGACAGAAAGTAGTTACGATTTAGAATGAAAGTAAATTATTTTGTTAAAATGATTAAAAAGTAATTTAAACCAATTTATCTTCAGCGTCATCATCATTACATTCCAGTTAACGCAAGTCATTCGCAAGTTCTACGCGACGTCTGTTAATATTTAGCCAGCCGCAGTCACGTATTGGCGAAATGAGTGTCACGTCTGTCTGACGTAGCGGGCCAACTTTCTTGATTATCAACACGTGGTATGAATCTCGACAAACCCGCTAATCATAACACGCCTCTTCAGCTTCCTTCTAGTTATTGGAAAGACATATTTTGTTGTTGTCTCATATCCAAAACTTGCCAAGTTATATTTTAATTACATAATATTAAAATTTATTCATAAAAAACATGCTTATGACTTTGAATGATTTTTTTTGTTTTTGGGCAAAAAAATGTCTAGTTTAACTGTTTCTGTAGTTTCCTTTTAAATAGATTATAGACCCGAGAACAGCGATTCTTATTTATAATATTATTCAAGGTATACTTACGCTCTTGAAAATTAAAAATTACTGTCACTAAGTTATGAGAAAATTCTAATATTATCTAACATAGAAACACAAACAAAAGATTAGTATCAAATCCGTCCCTATAAAGATGGTATATCAAGATAGTGAACACAAAAGGCAATGTAATTTATGACAACTTACCACCAACGCCAGGTGAATATGAAAATACTGCATCCCTTAGAAATATGATTTTTTTTTACCGTAACTTCTCCCAACGGTGTCATAGGCTTATCTTTAGATTCTATCTGAAAATCAAAATAAAACGTCTGTAGATTCAAAAACCAAGCTTTATCACAATCGCTCCAACATCGCTTAATCTTACTTAAACTTTATCAGTCGGACTAAAATTTCATTAATTGAAAAATACAAAATTACGTTCTGAATTAGTTTTCCTTATTTACCGATAGGAAATTAAAATTTTGACATAATTCAACACAGGCTTTATTATGGGTAACAATTTAAAAGAATCAACAGATATGAGGTCGTTATTCTTATCTCTTTATTTAATGTATACAGAGATTTTTTTTACTTCTTTAATCACACTTTAAAGGAACTTGATGATATCATCTCCATTTTACTAGACTAATCCTTAATGACAATTTATTTTTCTCTTAGGCCGATACTAGATAATTGTCATCTAATAAAATACAACTAAAGTCTGGTAAAAACTAGATCATGAACGATTTTTAACTTACAGGAAAACGATAAGTCGTGCAAATAGCAACTTCAAACTTGATCGTAAATCTTGCACACCTCGTTCAAATAATTATAAATCTTATAGGTTAAAAAAAACTATTGAGCTTAGTATTTCTGTACCTTTGTTTCCAACTGCTAATTGTGTTTCATCTTGTTCGTTTATTTAATAGTCAGGATTGTAATTGTTCAAGATTCTTTCTTATCGAATTTTAATTCAAGTACAAAATTTGCTTAATTCGTAAAAATATAATTATGAATATATTTTTTTTTTCGTCGCGGTAGCCTGGAGGTTAAAGGCCCTCTCATACGTAAGGGCGCGGGTTCGACACCGGGCAAGTACCAATGTGATCTCTTCCGAGTCATATATACTTTCTAAGAGTATTTAGACACCACTGACGGATGATGAAGGAAAACATCCTGAGGAAACCTGGTCTTGTAATTACAAAGTATAAGATCGAAATCGCCAACCCGTCTTGAGCAAGCGTGGTGATTAATGCTCTGACCTTCTCCATGTGAGAAGAGGCCTTTGCTCAGCAGTGGGGTCTGCTAGGATGATGATGATGATTTTTTTTGCTATAATTGAAATGAACCTTAAACCAATGCTTCTGTAACTTGTTTTTAATATATTTTATTTTAATTTTACACTTTGCTCTCAAAACACAAGATATTGATTTATCACAATGGCCTTCCTTGATAAGTGCTCCTACTACACAAATATGTATTTTTTTTAAAACCTTGAAACTCGGTTACCAATTAAATGTGAACATTTATTCATAATCGCAACAATAATAATAATATATATACATATGTAAACGTTAAAAACATATCAAGCCTTTCTAAAGTCAGAAAGAATGTAAGCAATATCTAAGAACTCGTTTAGTACGTGCCGTAAATATTTCTCACGTAAGAGATTTAAAAACACTGAAACAAATTTATCACCATTAACTTGGTAAGTGTCACAAAACCTTAAGTCTATTTCGCAGTAAATCAAAAAGTATTTACGAAACAATTTGACTCGCTAATGCGACAGTCATAAACTGATGTTAATGGGATTTCTTCGCAAATCGCTGAATTCAGACAAACGTTCAGGATTCTTGTTTAAGTTTGTTCTATCCCGTTCATGTAAAACAAAACAAAAAACTAAACATTTGATTTAAGGAATCGAATCCATTTAATTTCGAAAGTTAGGCTTATCGTTAATGATTTTGAAAACAAGTAACATTTTCTTTAAGAGTTATAAGAATAAAGATATTTAAGTGAATATTATGTAGGAACTGCATATGTTAAACTATCCGCAACCACATTCTCGTTTATTTAGGATCTTGCAACAATCACAATCATTTGTTTTTTTTTTACTATACCTAAAAGTCGGCATAAAATAAAAAGGTATGCATGTAAGCTCCCGTTTCGTCTCACAGACACAAAAGCAATCTGTAACACAATTTGGCAGGTATTAGGATCATACCATATTATAATAAAATAAATAATAATACGAATTAATTTTACATAGATAGCTTAGTTCGATAGCTACTTACAAAAACTATCTTAAAATCTACACTATTTAAATATTTATAACAAACCAGCAACTCTATATAATAGTAACGAGCCAGTTTTATATATGAGACCTTATTTTTTATCTATTTAGATAGTTACAAGAAAAAAGAGCTAAATGACATCACAACAACATATTGTTACCTAACTTTGTAGGTTAAAAATGTTTAGTTCATAATTTAAAAAAGAATATCGTAAAATATTATGGAGTGGTGTTCTGAAACATTAATAGTGATATTTTAATTCCCACATTATAAAATAATACAGCAGTGGACCAGTATAGGCTGATGATGATGATGATGAAAATAATACAGAAATAATTAAATGTGTTACAACTTCATACATGTAACTTTATTTGATACTGTTAAGAGTGAACTTGGTACGCAAAATTATAAAGCTCAAAGGAGTACCAAATGACTCAAAGGCTATAATTTGAGAAGTTGTAAAATAATTAAGTAATATAGGATTGGATTCAATTCAACCTAAACATTTAGGTTACTCCGATAATAGTACGGTAATCAAAATTTACATTTAACGATTACTTATATAAAATAGTACCTAATTATTCCAAACTGTTATAGTGAAGTCATCAATTATAATTAAAATAATGTACACAACAAAAGCTTCGAAAGACGTTCATTAGCGATGCAAATTCACGTCGCGTCCAGAAGTGAACAAAGCTTGATGCAATTATTACAATATCTTGTAATATGCTAAACAGCCTGGTGGGTTCTATGGCAAGTAGCAACAAGAAATTTCTTAATGGCGTTTAAGAAGAGGTTGTATTTAGATTATTTATCTTTAATATAGAATTTTATATAAATTTGACTTCAAATATTTTACATAATGAAATATTTTTTCAAAGAGCAACATTTCTCAAAGCTTCAGAGATACGATGCATGGTAATCTAATAAGAACTTACACCGAGAATTGCTGAGAAATGAAATCCCGCTTCAAACAATCTTTACAATTAGCTTGATGACTTTCATAAAATACTTCGTAGAACATCTTGAATATGAATGAGATTAAGCAATCAGGGATTCAATCGATTTAGCTTTCCAAATTAAATTATCATTTTGGAAGCGAATCAATTTTATTAGATGACTATTGTTTTAAGCGAAATCATTTCTTGAGTATTGACTGCGTGAGTACTGTCAGTGTAATTATCATCTATAATTCAAACAACACAAACTTCATGTCGCAATTTAAAAATAAATCGTCATGGCTAATCGTCTAACCTGAATTTGGTCATTCAGTGGCTACAGAGTTCAAAGGTTACGATCACGTACCATAGACTAGGAAAGGGAACCGCTATATATATATGTATGTACCTATAAACCATTTTTAAGCATTTACAGACTTTATCATCAGCGCCGTTATTGTAAAATATAAACAATACAATTTTGATCAGTAACAGAAGGCTCTTTTGGAAATATCGAGAGCGCAGTGGGTGTTTCCGGTAATAACGTCACTGGGCAGATGTAGCGGCGGCTTCCGGACACGCCATCCGGGATGGACTTACTTTCCCCACGTATTTTCAACAAATTTAATATAAGGGACCTTATTTAATAATTAAATATTTTTATTACCTCTACATGTATAAAATATTTCAGCTATATCGAATCGCTTAAAATAAATTCTCATTAAATTTAATATGAGTTCGTAATTGATACCAAAACTTTGATGTGAAAGATGACAATAACTTTTGTTCGGAAAAGAAATTTAGTACCCTAATATCAGAAGTTTAAATCTTAACTTTGACAATTTGACAGGTGTCAGTCTGACATTTGCTCCTGATGGAGTCTATTTTGCAATTTAAAATATCCCAAAACTTTAAAACGATATTACTTATCTGATAGGCTGAATTCTAGTTCAATTATAATTTGACTTTAAACCTTTGAAAGTTGCTAAGATAAAATGTTTAGTGCTATATATAATGTGTATTGTGTTGGCAATTAATTACTACATCCAAATACATTAATTTGATAAACAATTTTTGTATAGGTAATCAATCATACATACAGAAGCACAAACAGTCTAAGTCTTGAGATCGAGCTAAAAACGTATAGTGCTGCCATCTAGAAAAACTTAGCCACACATATAACATGTACTATAAAACTTAAGTGTAAACATGACAATGTGAAATTTCAACAAAAAATATTACGACACGACACTACTACATTCAATCTAATGAATAAAGCTGAAACAAAAGAAATTATTTATAATAAAAACTTACCATTAAGAGAAATCTTTTATGGAAAGTTTTGTTCTACTTAAAGTTGGAACTTAACGCGTGAAACAACTTTAACACTAGATTCTTGTAAATCATTCCAAAGGGGGCCAACAACAGACGATTAAGATAAAAACAGAAATTGGTTAAAAGGAAAGAAACAAGAGAATGTAATAAATTAAATATATGTATGAGTAAAGTACGGTTATAAAATAACCTCAAAAATTCCAATGTACTATGACAAAAACATTATATTTATATTAATATCAAAGTATGTAAAAATAATTAATTTGTATAAAATTTTTATTCATCCATCCAGATTATTCAATGGTAAATAAAAGTAAATTGTAAATTGGACAAATGTTGTTGACATTCTCAAACAAGTTGTAATAGCCAGTACATTAGGTATTCGTGAGTCGCACTGCCGCTGATGGAGACACGGATTATTTAAATCTTAAGATTATCTTCTCGCCTCATTTATAACGACTCTCCGTTTGATCCGAAACATTGAAGACCTTAAGCCTAAAATCCTCTCTGGGAAGTAGCTACCGAATTTTTGAACATCATATTTTTACTCAAGATTAAACTTCACACTTACTTACATAGTGTTATAATTTGTTTTTTTTTTTTGCAATCTATAAATATTTTAAATTTGAACTGAAAATTTCAAGTCGATGAAAATAAATGCAATGATTAACATAATCATAATAATCCTTCAACGTTTTGAGATATATATAAAATAAAGTTTATATATGTACATGTCTGTATATAACAGACATACACTGGTAAGTCATTACAATTATCAATAAAATGTTTTGTTTATGTATATTTTTCAAATTTATAAATTATTACATACATATGAAAGTTAAGTATAATTTTATTACTAATTAAAACACAATTTAATTTAAATAAATAAGTCATTTATAATGGAAATCCTTCGATAACAGTCACTAATTTTAAATACAGATACATAAATTAAATGTTACACTATTTAAATATAATATCCGCTGAATATATTGTATAATGCACTGGTATTTAAGTATTTTAACAGCAGTTCACTAATGTATTAAAATTTATTAACAATGCTTTCCCCAAAATTATCTTACCCTAAACAATAAAAGAGATAAATGTATCGTACTCTTGTAAATTTTTTATTTCACTGCAAGAGAAGCGCATTTACCTCATTCCTTATTTAGCTCCAGATAATAGAAAATCCGCGGAAAAGTTTTCAGGAAGTACAGCCTTTTATTACTTTTATATTTTATTACAACTCAAGATTTAAGTTCATAAAAGAACGTCGCGAGAAACACCGACCTTATAATGTCTTTCACTATATCGAAGAGTTTTTGTCTTTTCCATTTCTATGAGATGAGATTTTCCCAACTTCACCGGCAGTGGCCTGGACTAATATTTATATACTCCGACCAAGTTTAATGAGCGTGGTGTTATTCTTCCAAAGTCTTGTTTCCTTTACTGATATAACTAAAACAATATTTTTATGAATAATTTATAAAAACCCTTTTCTGTAAAATTTTAGAGTTTTTTTACCGAGTTGAGGAGTGTATGGAACGAAAAATAATGAGTCAAAAGATAACATCCGGCAACGATTATTACTTCGGCTAGATCTCAGGTGCAAGTGATGCTACATTGGAAGTCGCTTGAGATTACAACAGGACTCTTTATAACCAAAGACATTTATATACATTTGTATGAAATATCAATTCAAACATTTACGATTTCACTATACTTTTTATTGTTTGTTAAAATTATTAGTTTTATTAAAAATATATTTTTTTATTTCTTTTTATATTTTCAATCTATTTGTAAATATAAAGTATGTTATGTCTGTTTCTAGAAAGCTTTCAGATACGAATATGTTTGTTTATAAGGCAATATTAATAGTAAGTATACGCTACTTCAATAAAAACATATCGCGTCTATCATCGTTGTGTATAAACTTCTCTTAGCAATATCGTAATAAAGGATTCGTCTTTCATGGTACTAAGTGTCATCGGTGTACATCATGCACAAATGTATTTTGTATATGGGATACTACAGATACTGTAGCACACATTTTATTTTTATAATATAAATAAGTAGTCTGAAAGACATTATTATTTTATTTGTAACAAGACATTAAATAAATATTTAAAATAGGTTGATAGATTTTTACTTCTAACAAGTTTAAATATGCCATAAAATAATTTCTGCTTAATCAATCATAGGTATGTCGTTAGTATAATAAACCTTTAAGGAGCTGGTTATAAATTAAAATATTAAAAAGTTTAAGTAAAATTTATTGTAAAAAAATTAAACTAAGTTTTTCTGATACTACTAACGCTTTTTTATTATTTTATTACCACACAATCTCGAAGTTTAGGTTCCTTTACAGCAACCGTGATCACAGGAAGACGAGATGAAATTTTTTATCAATAGGCTTGTTATTTGTCATTTAAGTTTTGCATGTATCCTAAGCAGTACGCTCGAAAATTATGATCTCGTTGGCGGCAGATGACAAATAACAAAAGTAACTGACAAAATTTTTTATTTCGTCTGCCCGTGACCACGGTTGCGGTATAGGAACCGAAACGCAGGTTTTATGTAAATATAAAATAGTAAAAAAACTCGTAGTACCAGAAAAACTTAGTTTAATTTCAAAGTGTACACGCAAAAATCTTAAGTGTTATTATTTGTTGTCAAAATCTATAAAAACAATGACGGAGACAGAAAAACTTTGAATATTATTTAATGACCTGGGTAATACTTTTACTACGGCATTTTTTACAAAGTTGTTTCTAGGAGTAAGTAATATTACACTGACATAATTTCAAGGTAAATAAAGTTCCAATAGTTCTTTCTATTTTGATAGTTTAATATATGAGTTTTAATTGATTAAATTTTCTCATTCCTTATCCCTTCTTAACTTTAAGTATTTTGATGATATTCTTTTCCACAACAGATGCGTTTGCCTGATTTTAAGTGGTAACCGTAGCCCGAGCGTATTTATAATGCCAATGTTACTTTTTGCTCCTTGATGATCATACTACAAACATAAGAAATATTATTGAATGAAAAAATTAAGAAATATCAATGAATGAAACAGCGAACTGTTACCATCCATCAACACTGAAACTGATAGTTCATATATAATTTTCATATAAGTCAAAGGAAATGGGAAATTCAAATGATGCCGCATGCTTAACTTAAATAGATATGGAACTCCAATAGTATTTTGGTACATGTAAGCATAAATTTACATTCAAACTTCAATATGTGTTCATACGAATAAAACAATTCCATATAAAGCAGATATCATATTCATCCTGTGTTGAAATTTTGTGAATAAATTGGATTGTACTCTTGATTTACATTTAAAGAAAATTAAACTGGCTTTACACTCGAGCAAACTTAAAACTTTCTGGTCTTGTCAATAAAATTTAAATTTTTTAATTATCTCTTACAAAATTTTGTTGTTTTATAAATTAAGAAAAATACTTTTAGAATTATGACATATCGTCGGGGATAGCGCAAATCCGCGTAACTAACATTGGATAATTCCGCGTATTACTTTGTGGATTATACCAGTTTTACTGGAGCAACTATTAATAATTTGAAAAAGTGGTCAAGAAAGAAATTTTGTGTGTTATTTATTAAGCATATTTTTTGTGGAAAAAAATACTATTGTTTGGTTTGATGAATATTATCTAGATTTTTCTCCAGGAAAATTAATCTTTGCGAGATCAATTGCTACGCACGCAATGAACAACCCAAATAGTCTTTCACAAATAGAGCAAGATCCCAGGGCTGCCAGACGTCACAAATTTTCTGACGGATGAAATGTGGACGATTGAGTAGCGTTAGAATGTACTATGATTGTATGCCTACCTGATAGCTTGGTCAAACGGCCAATTTCCAGGTATCAGGTGATCAAGGTTCATAAAAACATTACTTACTTCATGTAAATTCTCATGGCTGATATTAATATATGTTTCAAAATTTATAGTTATAAATAAGTTGTCAATACTCCCAGACACTTTACGTCGGCTATATTGCTTGACAGACACTCTAAAGCTCCCAAAATAACTATATGGTTAACTTCACGTAAATTCTGATACTCCATTTTTATATATGTTTACCCGAAAACTATTTTTAAACCTTTGACAAGAAGACAAACCGATCTTAGGGGCCAGACATCCCCTAAACTAAATTTTAATAACTCTGTGAGTGGGAGCGTTTGCGGTATTAAGGAAATGAAAATTACTTGAACATATATTTTATATTTTTAAAACTTGTTAACACATGTTCTAAAAATTAAATTATGGCAACAAAAAAAAGAAAAAAAATTGGCAATAAATAATACTAAAGTTAGCCGGCCGTTTTTAAATTATTATTTTTTCATTATTAATTAAAAGTTAAAGATATTTTTTTAATAATACTTATAGTTATTATTTTTTTTTTTGTTGCAAAAAATATTTTCATTTAATTAAATTAAAAAAACTTAAATTAAATTAAATTTTCAAGAAAAATTATAATAATAAAATTAGAAACGTCTGAATCTAGTTCCTCTCATATGTCAATAATAAATCACTTACCTTTTGTATTTCAATGGTATTAATATATAAATAAGATTTCACAATTTCACAAGAATAATCACAAACTAGCGATCAATAGGTTTTGTGAGACAAGACGCTAGGGCTACAAAATCAAATGTCAAGCCTTACTCTATCATTAAACGGCTTCGAATTGGACCATAATGATGGATACGTATGAGAAGCAATATAAAATCCCAGAAGATATTTGTGCGTTGCAGTTCAGAAAAGACATATTTTGATATTAGCGAATTTTAAAGCGCGTTGTGCTAATGGAGCTGACGGTTTCTTGGGAACTTACATCCCCAAAGACCATGCCATCAAGGTCAACAAGTATTACGATCTCATTAATTAACTCATTAAGAATAGGTTCGATGTAAATTATACACGACAGAAGTAGGAGCAAGAGGTATAACAGCTAAATTTCTCTACAACCTACTAAAAGACGTGGGCCTGTCAAGAACTAAAGTCAGTTCATTCTTGGAACCTGCATCGAAGACAGCCCTTGTAGGTTTGTTTCAAATTTGGTTAGGTAGGCGGAGGAGCTTGGACGGTGGAGGAGAACGTTTAACGCGTGTTAGATAGGAGTCCCTTAAACCTACACCTGGGTCGCAAATCCCAGGTACTGTTCAAGCTCCTCTCCCTACAACGCGATAGACCCGGCACCCGCAAGGTGAATCCATGGAATGCTGGGAGGTTTCGTCTCTTACTAAGTTTAAATTGTCATATATTATTTTATCATTCCCATTTCTTGAAAATAGAAAATGTAATTTGCAAGATTGTGAAGACAAGTCTTAATAATGAGCTACTTTGAATAACAATGTGCTCTGGACAAGTTATTGTTGACATTGCCAAACAAGTTGTTGTATAACCAGTACATTAAATAATCGTAACATCACATAGCCAGCGATAGAAAGACAGATTATTTATATCTTAAGATTATCGTCTCACCTCACTTATAACAACGCTCTCTTTTAACCTTATAATTGCAGACCCTACAATAAGACCCTTTAGAATTTTTGTGATGACTGAAGTTTATACTTGTTACTAATTGTTTTTTTTTTCTTAAGGTTTCTTTTGTTGGTAATATATTGTAATAAAAAGAAATATAATAATGAATTACGTCTATTTATAGAACGTCTTACACGATAGCTAATAAATTGTTATATTAATAGACTTCATCGTTATATTTCTTATTTAACATGTGAGTTGAGGATTAAAGTAATATTTATGATTGTGTGTTATGGATTACAATACATGTTATTGGGTGTACAACTGTAGCACTAGCAGTTAACTCTGGTATAAGTGATATTTAGTGTTATTATGACTATGTTAACGATCCGATGAGCTAATATTATGTATTTATAAAATATATATTTGGATATATGTACATCTAATTCTGTATCAAAAGTAACGACTTTCCTGTAGTATATTACATCGGGAGTGTTTGTAATTATTGTCACGTTTTGCGGCACTCGGCTGTATGCAGTATGCGCTCCAAGGAAAAATGTTGCAAGACATTTCTATCGTCAACTTAGATATTTTAAAATATTATCAATAGCAGCGCATTTTTACCGATATTTCTATAAGAGTTTTGGAGAGTATGAAACGAAAAATAATATGTCAAGATAACGATTATTACTTCGGCTAGATCTCAGGTGCAAGCGATGCTACATTGGAAGTCGCTTGAGATTACAACAGGACTCTTTATAACCAAAGACATTTATATACATTTGTATGAAATATCAATTCAAACATTTACGATTTTTTTCTCCTTTTAGTTGTTTGTTTGTGTAAATAATTTGTTATTATATTAATTGTTTATTTTATCATTTTTTATGTATATTTTTATATCTCCACGTGTTAATTAATTTCTCATATATGTATCTTATTTATTTATATAAGCAATATGAATAGGAATTAAATAATACTTCAATAAAAATATATCGCGTCTATCATCGTTGTGAATAAACTTCTCTTAGCAATATCGTAATAAAGGGTTCGTCTTTCATGGTACTAAGTGTCATCGGTGTACATCATGCACCAATGTAACTAGTATAGAAGTGTGTGCTCTTTATTTCTCTAGTTCTGGTTTTGGTATTGAAATTGTATAAAGTATAATACTATTGAATAAAACTATTATATTTCGGGTTTATAATTCTGTATGATGACTACGATGGAAGTGTCTTCTTTCAGTCACTTACATATCATCTGCCCGTCTTCACAGTGACTGTAATGTACA
The DNA here is from genome assembly GCF_018135715.1 of Danaus plexippus. Classification (NCBI taxonomy): domain Eukaryota; kingdom Metazoa; phylum Arthropoda; class Insecta; order Lepidoptera; family Nymphalidae; genus Danaus; species Danaus plexippus. Next base: position 8,773,222 of record NC_083547.1, read on the forward strand.
AACGGGCCTAAAGTTAGAAAATAAAATAAATAGTTTAACCAAAAAATCATAGCATCATTTATTCAATTTCTTAAAATATTTCATTCGTTTAAGGAGCCTCTGAAAAAATTTACGACAACATTATGGACAAAAATCCAGACGTGAAATCTCATGAATTTTAATGAAAACAGTCCTTTCCAGAATATTGAAAATATATTTTTTTATTTATAACAATTTAATATATGTAAATAACCTAAAAATGTTTCACAGAATAACTTTCTATTTTTTTTGTATAAGAAAAGGCAACAAAATGAATTACTCTCCAACCCACATCGTTACTCACAGACTTAATGGACTTTTAGATTTTTAAAATTAAAACTCTGTATAATAATAAAATATACATGGTCTTGTTCTGTCATAATAACTTAATCTGTTGAGTAAAAATATTAATAAGTAATACGATTATTATTTCCACGAAATAATATTAAAATAGTACGCGTTAATTAGTAATTAAAAGCTGGCTGCTATAATCAATACTGAAACTATAACAATTCATACATAACGTTCATCTTAATCAAAGGTAGTCAGGAATTCTCATGATACTGTTCCTAAACTTACACAGATACGTAACTTCAATGGTATATTGGTACATGTAAGCATAGATTTTACATTAAAACTGCAATATGTGTTCATAGTTATACGAGTATAATAGTTTTTTATAAATACAAAGACTGAAGATACGTATATATCTTTATACACATTTCTAAATATTTTCACTATGTCTTATAAGCTCTGATTAAAGTTATGAGAAACAATAATTTCATCTCCAATATTCTGGATGAAAAACTGGTTCCACATTGCACAAAAATTTCATTGATGATTTTTCTTTCACCATAGGTTACAGTTCATAAACTGCGTGTGTTTATTTTTTTTCATAGCAATAATATTAAGTTGTTTTGGTTGTGAATGAATGAAAGTGAATGAAATCAATGAATAATATATCAAACCATATGAGAATAATAAACACAAATAGGTCAAATACAAATGAATACATAATAATTATAAAGCAAATAGACTAGATGTTTACGAGGAAAGGACTATCCATTCAGATACAAATTAAACAATAAGTAAGTATTTAGGTCGTAAATACTTAGGTCACTTTTCTGGTCGTTCTCCAAAGGGATGTTCTGAATAATACTCCGGTCACACGACCCGTCTTTTCTTCACCTTTTTCTTGTCTTCCTTTGTAATTAAACGCTATTACTAACAAAAACAGTCCTTAATCAAATTACAACGATACTAAAGGTAAATATTAGTAAAATGAGTGGCTTTAAGGGTCTGATTCGTTGGAGTTTTATTTCACACGCCAATAACACAAGACGGCAAGTTTAATACATATAAAAAGTATGTAAATATATAACTTCACCAAAGGAGGAACATTCAAAACACAAGCAAGTTGTTTTGGCTATACAAGTATTACATTATACTACCTAGCAGAAATAAATATTCAAACATACAAGGAAGGGTCCTGCGATAGCCCAATAATACAGATCTCAGAATCTGAGTCAGTCAGTATAATATGATGGAAAAAAATTAAATTGGATTTTTAATAAAATATCACAATATTTAATCTTGACACAAATAAAGTATCTTATCAATATACGCTTCCAATTACGCCTTTATTTATATGAAAGACCTTTATCAATACAGGTATAGAACCTAAAAGATTAAGTATTTTAACAGCAGTTCACTAATGTATTAAAATTTATTAACAATGCTTTCCCCAAAATTATCTTACCCTAAACAATAAAAGAGATAAATGTATCGTACTCTTGTAAATTTTTTATTTCACTGCAAGAGAAGCGCATTTACCTCATTCCTTATTTAGCTCCAGATAATAGAAAATCCGCGGAAAAGTTTTCAGGAAGTACAGCCTTTTATTACTTTTATATTTTATTACAACTCAAGATTTAAGTTCATAAAAGAACGTCGCGAGAAACACCGACCTTATAATGTCTTTCACTATATCGAAGAGTTTTTGTCTTTTCCATTTCTATGAGATGAGATTTTCCCAACTTCACCGGCAGTGGCCTGGACTAATATTTATATACTCCGACCAAGTTTAATGAGCGTGGTGTTATTCTTCCAAAGTCTTGTTTCCTTTACTGATATAACTAAAACAATATTTTTATGAATAATTTATAAAAACCCTTTTCTGTAAAATTTTAGAGTTTTTTTACCGAGTTGAGGAGTGTATGGAACGAAAAATAATGAGTCAAAAGATAACATCCGGCAACGATTATTACTTCGGCTAGATCTCAGGTGCAAGTGATGCTACATTGGAAGTCGCTTGAGATTACAACAGGACTCTTTATAACCAAAGACATTTATATACATTTGTATGAAATATCAATTCAAACATTTACGATTTCACTATACTTTTTATTGTTTGTTAAAATTATTAGTTTTATTAAAAATATATTTTTTTATTTCTTTTTATATTTTCAATCTATTTGTAAATATAAAGTATGTTATGTCTGTTTCTAGAAAGCTTTCAGATACGAATATGTTTGTTTATAAGGCAATATTAATAGTAAGTATACGCTACTTCAATAAAAACATATCGCGTCTATCATCGTTGTGTATAAACTTCTCTTAGCAATATCGTAATAAAGGATTCGTCTTTCATGGTACTAAGTGTCATCGGTGTACATCATGCACAAATGTATTTTGTATATGGGATACTACAGATACTGTAGCACACATTTTATTTTTATAATATAAATAAGTAGTCTGAAAGACATTATTATTTTATTTGTAACAAGACATTAAATAAATATTTAAAATAGGTTGATAGATTTTTACTTCTAACAAGTTTAAATATGCCATAAAATAATTTCTGCTTAATCAATCATAGGTATGTCGTTAGTATAATAAACCTTTAAGGAGCTGGTTATAAATTAAAATATTAAAAAGTTTAAGTAAAATTTATTGTAAAAAAATTAAACTAAGTTTTTCTGATACTACTAACGCTTTTTTATTATTTTATTACCACACAATCTCGAAGTTTAGGTTCCTTTACAGCAACCGTGATCACAGGAAGACGAGATGAAATTTTTTATCAATAGGCTTGTTATTTGTCATTTAAGTTTTGCATGTATCCTAAGCAGTACGCTCGAAAATTATGATCTCGTTGGCGGCAGATGACAAATAACAAAAGTAACTGACAAAATTTTTTATTTCGTCTGCCCGTGACCACGGTTGCGGTATAGGAACCGAAACGCAGGTTTTATGTAAATATAAAATAGTAAAAAAACTCGTAGTACCAGAAAAACTTAGTTTAATTTCAAAGTGTACACGCAAAAATCTTAAGTGTTATTATTTGTTGTCAAAATCTATAAAAACAATGACGGAGACAGAAAAACTTTGAATATTATTTAATGACCTGGGTAATACTTTTACTACGGCATTTTTTACAAAGTTGTTTCTAGGAGTAAGTAATATTACACTGACATAATTTCAAGGTAAATAAAGTTCCAATAGTTCTTTCTATTTTGATAGTTTAATATATGAGTTTTAATTGATTAAATTTTCTCATTCCTTATCCCTTCTTAACTTTAAGTATTTTGATGATATTCTTTTCCACAACAGATGCGTTTGCCTGATTTTAAGTGGTAACCGTAGCCCGAGCGTATTTATAATGCCAATGTTACTTTTTGCTCCTTGATGATCATACTACAAACATAAGAAATATTATTGAATGAAAAAATTAAGAAATATCAATGAATGAAACAGCGAACTGTTACCATCCATCAACACTGAAACTGATAGTTCATATATAATTTTCATATAAGTCAAAGGAAATGGGAAATTCAAATGATGCCGCATGCTTAACTTAAATAGATATGGAACTCCAATAGTATTTTGGTACATGTAAGCATAAATTTACATTCAAACTTCAATATGTGTTCATACGAATAAAACAATTCCATATAAAGCAGATATCATATTCATCCTGTGTTGAAATTTTGTGAATAAATTGGATTGTACTCTTGATTTACATTTAAAGAAAATTAAACTGGCTTTACCCTCGAGCAAACTTAAAACTTTCTGGTGTTGTCAATAAAATTTAAATTTTTTAATTATCTCTTACAAAATTTTGTTGTTTTATAAATTAAGAAAAATACTTTTAGAATTATGACATATCGTCGGGGATAGCGCAAATCCGCGTAACTAACATTGGATAATTCCGCGTATTACTTTGTGGATTATACCAGTTTTACTGGAGCAACTATTAATAATTTGAAATAGTGGTCAAGAAATAAATTTTGTGTGTTATTTATTAAGCATATTTTTTGTGGGAAAAAATACTATTGTTTGGTTTGATGAATATTATCTAGACTTTTCTCCAGGAAAATTAATCTTTGCGAGATCAATTGCTACGCACGCAATGAACAACCCAAATAGTCTTTCACAAATAGAGCAAGATCCCAAGGCTGCCAGACGTCACTAATTTTCTGACAAATGTGGACGATTGAGTAGCGTTAGAATGTACTATGATTGTATGCCTACCTGATAGCTTGGTCAAACGGCCAATTTCCAGGTATCAGGTGATCAAGGTCCATAAAAACATTACTTACTTCATGTAAATTCTCATGGCTGATATTAATATATGTTTCAAAATTTATAGTTATAAATAAGTTGTCAATACTCCCAGACACATTCCGTCGGCTATATTGCTTGACAGACACTAAAGCTCCCAAAATAACTATATGGTTAACTTCACGTAAATTCTGATACTCCATTTTTATATATGTTTACCCGAAAACTATTTTTAAACCTTTGACAAGAAGACAAACCGATCTTAGGGGACAGACATCCCCTAAACTAAATTTTAATAACTCTGTGAGTGGGAGCGTGAGAGCATCATGCACATGCATGAAACTGAGTGAGACCGATTGCGGTATTAAGGAAATGAAAAGTACTTGAACATATATTTTATAATTTCAAAACTTGTTAACACAAGTTTTAAAAATAAAATTATGGCAACAAAAATAAAAAAATAATTGGCAATAAATAATACTAAAGTTACCCGGCCGTTTTTAATTTTTTTTTTTTCGTTTATTAATTAAAAGTAAAAAATATTTTTTTAATAATACTTATAGTTATTAAAATATATTTTTTTTTGTTGCAAAAAATATCTTCATTTTAACTAAATTGACACAAAAATCTAATTTAATTTTCAAGTAAAAATTAAAATAACAAAAAATTAGAAACGTCTGAATCTAGTACCTCTCATATGTCAATAATAAATCACTTACCTTTTATATTTAAATGGTATTAATATATAAATAAGATTTCAATACAGCTCTTCATATAGAAAGTTTTTTGAAAAGTCCCGCTAATATAAAGTATATTTTAGAAATAATCACAAACTAGCGATCAATAGGTTTTGTGAGACAAGACACTAGGGCAACAAAATCAAATTTCAAGCCTTACTCTATCATTAAACGGCTTCGAATTGGACCATAATACGTATGAGAAGCAATATAAAATCCCAGAAGATATTTGTGCGTTAGAGTCCAGACCAGACATTGATATTTGATATTCGCGAATTTTAAAACGCGTTGTGCTAATGGAGCTGACGGTTTCTACGGAACCAACATCCCCAAAGACCATGCCATCAAGGTCAACAAGTATTACGATCTCACTAACTAACTCATTAAGAATAGGTTCGATCTAAATTTTATACTATAGAAGTAGGAGCAAGAGGTATAACAGCTAAATTTCTCTACAACCTACTAAAAGACGTGGGCCTGTCAAGAACTAAAGTCAGTTCGTTCTTGGAACCTGCATCGAAGACAGCCCTAGTAGGTTTGTTTCAAATTTGGTTAGGTAGACAGAGAAGCTTGGACGGTGAAGGTGAACGTTTAACACGTATTAGTTAGGAGTCCCTTAAACCTACACCTGGGTCGCAAATGCCAGGTACTGTTCAAGCTCCTCGCCCTGCAACGCGATAGACCCGCAGGGTTAATCCATGGAATGCTGGGAGGTTTCGTCTCTTACTAAGTTTAAATTATCATATATTATTTTATCATTCCCATTTTTTGAAAATAGAAAATGTAATTTGCAAGATTGTAAAGACAAGTCTTAATAATGAGCTACTTTGAATAACAATGTGCTCTGGACAAGTTATGGTTGACATTGCCAAACAAGTTGTTGTATAACCAGTACATTAAATAATCGTAAAATCACATAGCCAGCGATGGAAAGACAGATTATTTATATCTTAAGATTATCGTCTCACCTCACTTATAACAACCCTCTCTTTTAACCTTATAATTGCAGACCCTACAATAAGACCCTTTAGAATTTTTGTGATGACTGAAGTTTATACTTGTTACTAATTGTTTTTTTTTTCTTAAGGTTTCTTTTGTTGGTAATATATTGTAATAAAAATAAATATAATAATGAAGTACGTCTATTTATAGAACGTCTTACACGATAGCAAATAAATTGTTATATTAATAGACTTCTTCGTTATATTTCTTATTTAACATGAGAGTTGAGGATTAAAGTAATATTTATGATTGTGTGTTATGGATTCTGTCAATACATGTTATTGGGTGTACAACTGTAGCACTAGCAGTTAACTCTGGTATAAGTGATATTTAGTGTTATTATTACTATGTTAACAATCCGATGAGCTAATATTCTGTATTTATAAAATATATATTTGGATATATTTACATCTAATTCTGTATCAAAAGTAACGACTTTCCTGTAGTATATTACATCGGGAGTGTTTGTAATTATTGTCACGTTTTGCGGCACTCGGCTGTATGCAGTATGCGCTCTGAGGAAAAATGTTGCAAGACATTTCTATCGTCAACTTAGATATTTTAAAATATTATCAATAGCAGCGCATTTTTACCGATATTTCTATAAGAGTTTTGGAGTGTATGAAACGAAAAATAATATGTCAAGATAACGATTATTACTTCGGCTAGATCTCAGGTGCAAGTGATACTACATTGGAAGTCGCTTGAGATTACAACAGGACTCTTTATAACCAAAGACATTTATATACATTTGTATGAAATATCAATTCAAACATTTACGATTTTTTTCTCCTTTTAGTTGTTTGTTTGTGTAAATAATTTGTTATTATATTAATTGTTTATTTTATCATTATTTATATTATTATTTTTAATTAATTTCTCATATATGTATCTTTTTTAATGTATATAAGCAATATGAATAGGAATTAAATAATACTTCAATAAAAACATATCTCGTCTATCATCGTTGTGTATAAACTTTCTTAGCAATATCGTAATAAAGGGTTCGTCTTTCATGGTACTAAATGTCATCGGTGTACATCATGCACCAATGTAACTAGTATAGACGTGTGTGCTCCTTATTTATCTAGTTCTGGTTTTGGTATTGAAATTGTATAAAGTGTAATGGTATTGAATAAAACTATTATATTTCGGGTTTATAATTCTGTATGATGACTACGATGGAAGTGTCTTTTTTCAGTCACTTACATATCATCTGCCCGTCTTCACAGTGACTGTAATGTACAAACGGGCCTAAAGTTAGATAATAAAATAAATAGTTTAACCAAAAAATCATAGCATCATTTATTCAATTTCTTAAAATATTTCATTCGTTTAAGGAGCCTCTGAAAAAATTTACGACAACATTATGGACAAAAATCCAGACGTGAAATCTCATGAATTTTAATGAAAACAGTCCTTTCCAGAATATTGAAAATATATTTTTTTATTTATAACAATTTAATATATGTAAATAACCTAAAAATGTTTCACAGAATAACTTTCTATTTTTTTTGTATAAGAAAAGGCAACAAAATGAATTACTCTCCAACCCACATCGTTACTCACAGACTTAATGGACTTTTAGATTTTTAAAATTAAAACTCTGTATAATAATAAAATATACATGGTCTTGTTCTGTCATAATAACTTAATCTGTTGAGTAAAAATATTAATAAGTAATACGATTATTATTTCCACGAAATAATATTAAAATAGTACGCGTTAATTAGTAATTAAAAGCTGGCTGCTATAATCAATACTGAAACTATAACAATTCATACATAACGTTCATCTTAATCAAAGGTAGTCAGGAATTCTCATGATACTGTTCCTAAACTTACACAGATACGTAACTTCAATGGTATATTGGTACATGTAAGCATAGATTTTACATTAAAACTGCAATATGTGTTCATAGTTATACGAGTATAATAGTTTTTTATAAATACAAAGACTGAAGATACGTATATATCTTTATACACATTTCTAAATATTTTCACTATGTCTTATAAGCTCTGATTAAAGTTATGAGAAACAATAATTTCATCTCCAATATTCTGGATGAAAAACTGGTTCCACATTGCACAAAAATTTCATTGATGATTTTTCTTTCACCATAGGTTACAGTTCATAAACTGCGTGTGTTTATTTTTTTTCATAGCAATAATATTAAGTTGTTTTGGTTGTGAATGAATGAAAGTGAATGAAATCAATGAATAATATATCAAACCATATGAGAATAATAAACACAAATAGGTCAAATACAAATGAATACATAATAATTATAAAGCAAATAGACTAGATGTTTACGAGGAAAGGACTATCCATTCAGATACAAATTAAACAATAAGTAAGTATTTAGGTCGTAAATACTTAGGTCACTTTTCTGGTCGTTCTCCAAAGGGATGTTCTGAATAATACTCCGGTCACACGACCCGTCTTTTCTTCACCTTTTTCTTGTCTTCCTTTGTAATTAAACGCTATTACTAACAAAAACAGTCCTTAATCAAATTACAACGATACTAAAGGTAAATATTAGTAAAATGAGTGGCTTTAAGGGTCTGATTCGTTGGAGTTTTATTTCACACGCCAATAACACAAGACGGCAAGTTTAATACATATAAAAAGTATGTAAATATATAACTTCACCAAAGGAGGAACATTCAAAACACAAGCAAGTTGTTTTGGCTATACAAGTATTACATTATACTACCTAGCAGAAATAAATATTCAAACATACAAGGAAGGGTCCTGCGATAGCCCAATAATACAGATCTCAGAATCTGAGTCAGTCAGTATAATATGATGGAAAAAAATTAAATTGGATTTTTAATAAAATATCACAATATTTAATCTTGACACAAATAAAGTATCTTATCAATATACGCTTCCAATTACGCCTTTATTTATATGAAAGACCTTTATCAATACAGGTATAGAACCTAAAAATTATAATATAACAGAAAGACACTACGGACAATACATTTCAAACTCCTCGCAAAAATATTAAACCCACTCACCTTATATAAAAAACTTTTCATAAATTTTATGCCAGAAATATAAATATTTTTTGAGTGTAATTTTATATATGGCAACTTGGAAACCAGTAAAATCTCACGAGTCCTTAATTAACAAGATCAAGCATAGTAATTGGTAAAGATAAATCAAAAATAATATGTCACTATAACCTAAAAATACAGCATTAAACTTTACATGTTGCAAATAAATGCCTGCGTAATTTAAAAATGCCTTAGTAGAGTAACATTAAAAACTATCAGTATATATGAATTCATTGGTCCAAAAAAAGGGAAAGACGATTTGTTATGTAACTTTCGAACTTTGACTATTATTTCATCGGAAGCTTAGTATCCAAAAAATTTCAATATTAAATATATGCGGATTCTTGTGTTTATGCGGCTAGACACAAAAAAATACCAGTATGCTTATTCATAATTTGTATCGTTACGAAGACCGTCTCTCATTCAATGACCTCCGTCAATACTATAATATGCGAAATTACTAATCAAAAACTGTTAACGATTCGTATGTAGTGTATCATATGTCCTACAAACAGGATCTATTGTAGCATATGTATTATGGCTAACGAGAAGACCAAAACAATCTTTGTCCATGTCATTCAATGCTTCATTAAACGAGTAGAATAGACTAATTGTATCCTTTCTCGTCGTCCGGGAGTAAGTAAATCGAATTGGACCTAATGTTATTTATGGATACCTGATAATGTTACTTATGGAGGTACGCTCGAACCCAAAAATGAAAAGCTCTTCAGAATTAGATTTATCATAAAACTATTTTCTTTGTGGAAAAGCAGCAACAAAACGTGCAGTAAACGGCATCCTGCACCTTCTATCATTTAGATACAGGTCCAGATACGAGGCATTATAACGTAAAGACAGTTAAAATGTTACTGTATATAGATAGTATTGTTAATAAATAAACTACTATCGAGGAGTTACTAACGAAACACAATTATCAGTCAATGAATGAATTAATAATAATAATAACGAAATTAAATTGTATTTTGCGCTCAGCAAAATAATTTGATATCTCTAAATTTGTTATAAAATTCTAGTGACATCATCAACTGTGACTATATATATATCTATCTTTTTGTTATTTTTAATAATTTTTTTAATTCATTCTCTGACAACAAAATTCCGTAAAGTTATAACAAAATTATAATAGAGAAAATTTGTAAAATCAAAACTCGATAAGCCTCTTGGTTGAGGCTTCCTGTTAATTCCTATTAAAAACCAACTTAATCATAAAAAATAATACACCTTTTTCCCCAAAAAAATAAAATAAAATAGACACCTAAAGCTTTTAAATATTTCTGGGTTTTCTAGAATTTTAATCTTAAAGTGGGCCACAAATATCAAGTCGACACAAAGAACATTTCTTACATGTGCATACAAATATTTCCGGCATACAACATGAGATTTGATCTGAGGTGTTGCTATGGCCTATAAGTTGCGCATGTTATCATTTATGGTCACTTTTCTGGAAGGCAAAAGTAATTGTTACCGGCCGAAAATATATGTTTATTTTCAATACATAGAACTTTGAACAATTTTACTTTCGGATTTATTTATAGTATTTTATATCGTTGATAACTTTTTAATTTTAAATTTTATGATAAAAATTAATTTAAATAAAACACAGCAATCTAATCTGCTACAAATAATGTCTTATATTGTTGTCTCTAGGCTTGTTAGTTTAAGAGATGTGGCTCAAAATCTCTTTTTAACCATCGTGCGTGATAGCAGACGGAGGACATACCGCCACTTAACAAAAATAAAATTTATTACTCTATTATAGTAGCTATTCAATGACCTATAACGCATTTAAAAATTCGTCAAAGATTATTAGCCCTTTGAAAAAATTATTAGCCCTTTGTAATTTTATATTATAAATTTAAATACTTCAAAAATAAAAAAATAGTCGTAACTAAGGTCGCTGCTAAACTGCAAAAACGAGCGATAACTATAATTGCAATTAAAAATTTTATTACTTATTACTTTAATATAAGTAACTTATAATTTTATATAAAAGCTAGGCTATTATTTTCAGTAATTGTGAATAAACGGTAAAAGTAATAAAGATTGTACCATTATTCGTTTGGTAACTGAAGGCTTTTTGGAAATGTCGAAGACGAAGCGAGGGTTTCCGGTGATGACGTCACTGGGCAGATGTAGCGGCAGTTTCCGGACAGGCCATCCGGTGCGGATATACTTTGCCCGAGTATTTTGAACAAACTTTATTGAAGGTATTCCTTATTAAGTACTAAATACAAATTACATATAACGTAAACGTGAATTTGTTTTTACCCCCATGGTGCGGTTGCTACCACCAGCTCAAATCCGCCTACTATCAGGTAAAATAGTAACCAAGCAATAGCCAGTTTGTATTGAAGTAATATGATAAATAATTTTTCAATCTTAATTTGGAAAATAGTTAAAAGGGTTAACTTGATTGACATTATTAACTACAACTAATTTTTAATTGACAACTTTTTTTAATTTGCTTTTAAAATTTTAAATAAACAACATGAAAAAACCAATTCAATAAAAAAAAATTAATAAAAACAATTAATAAAACGATAAACTTTAAAAAATACCAATTAAATATTTTAAATCTCTCCATGATATTTAAATTTATCTTTTTTATTTGATTTTATTAAAAAAAAAAAAAAATTTATATATAATCTAATATTTGTGTAAATAATCTAAAATTCTACTTTAAATTCCAATATTAAAATGTTGTTGACATTCTCAAACAAGTTGTAATAGCCAGCACATTGGATATTCGTGACGTCGCACTGCCGCTGATGGAGACACGGATTATTTAAATCTTATGATTATCTTCTCGCCTCATTTATAACGACTCTCCGTTTGATCCGAAATATCATAGACATTAAAATCCTCTCCGGAAATCGACTTACAGATATCAAGGGTTCGGTCAATACAAAAAAAAATCTTATTTAATTGTTTTTCAATATGATTGAGCTCATACTATTTGTTTGGCTCTACTTGACAGCTGTCAGATATAGTCAACAACTCGGTAGACTTTCTTAAAACAATACGTAACCTCCAACTAGTTTAGTACCAGCAAGATATGTAACAGAAACGTTTAAAATATGAATGAATATTATAAACAATAAAAAAATTTAATTGTTTATAATATTCTTCTTCCAATATTTTTCTTTCATATAACTTGTTTGGAATTTTAAAGCTATTTTAAAAGTAGATCAAAATATAAAAGGTCGATAGAATAGTTTCTATTTGTGTAATTTTTTTTTTATTTTGGTGTAAGATTGTATTATGCCATTACGAGAGAAAAATTGTAATCATAGTCTTAAATGTCATCTTTCTTTTGGAAATAAAAAGACACAGCACATTTCTTTATTCATAAATCATTAAGCATAAAGACAGTTCTATAAAGTGCTTTATTTTTAGGTAAAATTTAATTTTATTTCAAACAAAAGTTTTTATAGGCTATTGAAAATTCCTACTTTCTTATCACTTTGAAGTTATTAAATTCAATGTATGCAATTATATTAGAAAGCAGAAACACCTCCATTCCAGTAAATAGCATTAAACGTTTCTTAAATATAAGGATGTAATATCCTTTAACATAAAATATATATTTTGATACATTTACGTGTAATTCTGTATCAAAAGTAACGACTTTCCTGTAGTATATTACATCGGGAGTGTTTGTAATTATTGTCACGTTTTGCGGCACTCGGCTGTATGCAGTATGCGCTCCGAGGAAAAATGTTGCAAGACATTTCTGCCTTCAACTCAAATATTTCATGATATTCGCTCGTTACTGAATCATGCAGAAGTATAATATGATTTTGATAACATATATTTATTCTAGTAATTTATTTAATATGCATACCGGAATCAAAATGATTACTGGAATTGAGATTAACTTTTATGAAAATTAGAGACAATTTTTTTTTCTACAATATTTTAAATAATATATTTTACAAAGATCCATATATTCTTCAAATATTCATTATCATTCTGAGGTAAACTTGTAGCTCTCTTCTAGATTTAATAGAAACTGAATTGTAAATATTTCGATCATTAGCATATTTTGATAATTTTTTCTGTAAGAACTACTATAAAAATTCGATGAAAAAAAGTACAACGTATAATATCTCGAACTGTAACCAGGTGCAAGCAGTGGAATTTTAGACTCTAAAATCTATAGACTATTCGACAGGTAAATTTCTAAAAAATACACTTTTTTCAAACTACTTTTAATTGAATATAGACAAAGAAATAAAACTGCAATTCTATCCCAATCATGTTGATGAGGATATATAATAATAATATATATTTATATGAACGTAAAACTTATATTTATTCGTTTTCAAAATATCTTCGCTTGTTAATTGTCCTTTTTTATTTCTCATATTTGTCGTTCATTGTTATAAAACAGTCGTATCATATATATTGCCTCTCTATCACATCGATATATAGGCACATTCTCTATTAATTTCAGATGCATAAAAAACGTCAAGAGAGCTAAAGTACTTTAAACTGATTTTATGTTGTAAATTAAATTGAAAGGTACTTACATCGATATTAATATTACTTATTAGTACAATCAGAGATATATAGTATTATAGTTAATTACTCTAATGCTTAAACTACATATGCATTCCAATCCTATCATCCTTATATATAAGTCTTCTTAGTTGTTCCCATTCCTTCAGCCTGCTCGACTGTATCCGGAAGCGATTCATTGGATACGTCGGGTACGAAACACGTGACCAGAGCAGCGATCACTGCCGCGAGACCAAATATAAGTGATGGGAGACCTTTCCAATACATTGCCTGAAATACATCATTATATTTCTTAAATCCTATTTTCTTATTCCTATACAAGCCCAATTTTTTTAATTTTTTTTTCTTACATTACCAACAAATACACACTACACAGGCAAGTCAAACCAAATTTAAATAAGTGACACGGAAATAGTTTTTTTTATTTTAAACAAATTGTAAATTTATAAGAAATATTCTTAATATTAGAGCAGATATTTTTTAGAAGTGAATTATTCAGAAATATTGCTATATAATTATGAGTTATAGCATGATTTTATATTTACAAGTAACGGAGTTTGCGGCGCTAGCGCTGACCCAAGGCGGCCGAAGGAGGAGCACAACGCGTGCATAGAGTTCCGAGTATATGTTGGAAACAGCTCTAATGTGTAAAGATATGTGAGGTTGAAGTAAAGCATGGACATCATCTTGGCCGTCATATAAAATATTAAAGAGACCCAAGGAAAATCTACAAATCGGAAAAACCTTATGAACATTAAATTCATATATAACTCGTTTGTTACCAGCCATATTTGTTTACAAAGAATTTAAATTATAAAAATACACATGTAAACAATAGTACTAAAACGACTACCGAAAATATTTGTGAGTTCAATGCCGGTAGGAGAAAATTTTAATTTAATTCATAATATAATTTTAATACTACTATATGTATATTTAAAGGTTAAATGATTCATAATAAAGTTATAACCAAAACAAATACTTACTCGTTGGTACAAACGGTTGCAATATACTAAAAACTCCACCTGCTAAAAATGATATCATCAAAGGACGTTTTCTTTTAAAGTTTTTGCAAATGTAACAAAAGATTAAAATTCCAGGAATATCAATCAAATACATTACACCAAAAATTATATATTTGTTCCCTTGTAATGAAACGGAATTTATTAAGAGACCGTAGTTAACGAGAGCAGATGTTATCCACCAGACCAGGCACACTAAGAGACGGCACCTTAGAAGTTTCGATTTGAACGTACTTTTAAGTAATTCACTAAAAGTCACATTAGGGCTAACCTTACAAGAAAGCTTATCAAGAACCTGCTTGTCTAGCTCTATTTTATTTTTCTTGCTAGCATTTTCTAGAATCTTTTCAGCTTTATCTCTACGACCTTTAGTGTAAAGCCAACGAGGGCTTTCGTCTAATAATAACGAATAAAATATAAAAAGGAACGATGGTAAGTAAATCGCTCTCAGAAACCATCTCCAATTTGGTGTCACCCATGCTATAAGGGCCACAACAATTCCTCCAATACAGTAACCAAAACTGCAGTACATGTAAAACGGAATCCTTTTTTTTGGTGATACCAACTCCAACGCTGTAAGATTGAGGAAAAGTCCATAAAATTGCACATAAAATATCAAAAAACCAAACAAACTATAAAATCTGTACCCAAAATATAAAATGGTGAAACAGAGTCACCAAGAGCTCCTTCTAAGAATTCCATAACTAGATAAAACCAGTACCAGTATGAGAAACTTCTCAAAGTCCCAAATAATGCTCCCAAAACCGATGTAGCGATTGCTATAGTTTTTCTTCCTAATCTAAAAATATTTTTGTCAGATATTTCAATTCTATAACATCGAAAACTCCTTGAACAGGTAACAAGAAAAGTTAATAGAATCCTTCTACTGCGTATACTTAGTAAGATGCGAATTGTTTTACTAACAATTTTGACAATACTATTTAATATCTTAGATTTTATCCTAAATAAATTGAAAATTTTAAAGACTACTTAATCGTACCGAATGTCGTATAACTTAAAACAGTAAAGTAAAGTTAAAATTTTATATATTAAACCGAAAAGGACTTACAAAATATGTTCTTAAATATAAATAGGACTAATGAAACTTTGGTATTAATATAATACTAGTAGTAATGTAATAAATAAATTTATTCATTTGTTGGTCAAGTCCGACCATCCGGTCAAAGTTATTCGTTAGCTAATCGAAGAAATGGAGCCACAACTGTATATGTGTGTAACATCAACCGGTGAGCCAACCTTTTACGGGTGGCTTGCCCAACCGTAAAAGGTTATGATTCCGATACTCTGCCATAATTTTACAATGAAAGTCTTAAAAAAAAACACATTAAAGACGATGTCTTGAAATATGTTGGCCGATGTATTAAATAATATATCAACTTTTGGTACTTTTTTGTTATTTTTTTTGGTCATATCATCAACAAATAAACAATAGCGCGCTCTAAGTATATATAGGTATAGATTATCTAGAAAATAAAATTGAAATTATTAAAAATTTATCGATATAATAAGAGATGCAGTCTTCAGTCTTCTTACTCTTTGAACACACCTCGTATAATATTATTATGATTTATTAATTTATACGTCTTTATCGTAGTCATTTTTATTTTTCTATACTTCATAAAAAATAAATATTATTTTACAATACAAATAATATTTCTGATTTTGTGATTATTTCTTCTTTAGACATAATATACAATACATCTAACTAACTTAAATTATTTTATTTTTTTATTTTATAAGTGTAAATTCAAAGATATAATTATTAATAAATTATAGCTGTAACGATAATAATGATTACCGATCAGACATGGGCCCAACTAGCCATAGGCCGCACATGTAACCAGCATTGTGTATTGTTCCAACCAATGTTCTCTTCCATTCCTGACAAGCCAACTGAAACTATATGATTGACCTTATTAGAAATTTAAGATCTGTTTGAGCACGTTGTCATATTAAGTTTTTTTTTCATCCCGAGAGCAAATATTTCATAAAAGGTATTTATCTTTGGATGAACATTTAAATATCCGGAAAATATCTAATATACATATCTAATATATATGTATATGTTTGGAATGATTTTACTTACATATGCAAAAAAGCTGTCGTTGTTGTCATACACCCATTCAGGACACGTATAACTTTCATTAAAACTGCAGTGAGATTTACCTTCGAGGCCATCCTTACATCTAGAAACATTGCACATTTATTGTAATACATTAATTTTTTTTTTCCAAAAATAATTACTTTACCAAAAATAAATCACTCGATTTTTTGGAGCTTTACCAAACAACACGCCATTAAGAGTATGAAATTTTGCGATACTTTTTACAACCCTATTTGTTCCATTTTACATAAGAGGTTTTAAATAAGGTTAATTGATAATGAATTACCATAATTAAAACATAATAAATAATAGCTGACCAGACTAGATGTCGAGGTTGGCGTTTATTTTATGGAAAGAATCTATTTAATTTATCTATTTACAAAAATTAATCATTGCATTTTTGCTTTTGATAAATAATATTAGTTTAATTTGTATGAATCTTTATTTATTATTGTCTCTATGTACACAAAATGTATTTTCAAATCACTAGCAGGTAATCTTTCAGGTCTCAGTTACATTTTCTGCGTTTTCTCTAATATTTCTTCTCTAATCTTAGGGAACCGGTATTATTAAACAGAAAGTCCGCCTTTAAAGTAACCAGTTTCCACTGCGTCCTTGCAGTTTGAGTTTTGATCTTTTGCTAATTTAGGTCACTAGTGAAAAGTGACATGGTTATTCAAATCAATTAATTGTCAGCAGAGAATATAACATTTATTATTTCATTCAACCTCTTATTCTTTATGTATTTATTTCATTAGGTTATTATTCAAGACCGAGCCAATTGGTGCAATATTGGAGAAGTCCATGTATGTATTTCAGTATAGAACAGCGCTTTACTGACTTGTTTGTTTAAGTCAGGAATCGTAATATGAATTGGGTGGAATATTGTAATGTTCCACTAGTTTAGTATCATAGTTATTGTGTACACATCATAGATTAAATGATTTCCATATAAATATGCTAAATTAAGGGACAAAATTTATAAACCTCACTTTATCGTTTCAAACAAAGTTTATCCAAACTCTGATCAAATCTATATTTGATTTATTTTTCGAAGCTGGGAAAGGCTCTAGGCTTCTAGTGAAAGAAGTTGATTAGTAGTATTAGCTGCCTCGAAGTGACAAAGATCCACACAGACCCAGCGAGTCTCCACATTGCCATAATAAAATGCTTCAGTTTACTTACAAGTGCAAGATTAACATAATCTTAACAAATTTGAACAAAAATTTGTCAATAACTCTTATTCTAAAATTCAATATCTTAAGACAAACTTATACTGGCATCTATTTTCAGATAAGATTCGTTATCTTATTCATTCCCTACATACATTTTTTTTGCTACTTTCAAATTGAAAACCTCTTACGCTGGATAATTTAATATACAGCAAAGAAGTATATCCATGTAAAAAAAATATTCGTACCTGTTTAATTAAATAGTTTTCTTAAAAAAACCTCGGCAAAATTTATATTATTTTCTATGTTTAATACAAAAATAAACTATTAATTACATAACCATAAGTAATTTTCTTTTCAGTTTAAAAATAAATAAATGATTGTTATTCCATTTCATGGCTATAAAGGATCAACAGTAAGTTCTAGTGAAATACTAGTATATGTACTAAAAATCATTCTAATACAAAAAAATATCCTTGTTCGTTACTTAAACTATACAAATACAAAAGAATAATATTTTATTTTTTCCTATTATATTCGTAATAACACAACCGAACATAGAAAATATTAAATTATGACTTGTGATAAAATAATACCCATGCATAAAGATATTTACCTGACGACTAAAGACAAGTTATGTTTTTCATGTGTAAGTACGTAATATTTCTTTGGTAATAAACGTCTTGTTTTATTATTAAGTGAGTAGTGTTAATAGACTTGTTTTAGTAGAACGTGACACTGGGTTTAATAACATTAAAAAAACTACATTAAGGAGTTTTTTTCCACATAAAACCAATTCACTTTTTTTTTCAAACATATAGACAGATATCTTATATATAAAAATCGGTGATTAAGAGTATGTTTATAGCTTATATGTTTCACTGTAGACTGGTTTTGGAAATGCTAAAATATCACATAACACTTGACACTACTAATATACGAATTTCGAGCCTCAACATTTTCAGTCCCTTCAAAATTTTTATAAAGATGGCAGATATTTCAGATGGCATATATTGTTTGAGGCGGATTTTTTTTTCAAAACATGATACTTGTATTAGACATGACTATAAATGAAAAAATTTCTTACCGATAACTGACTTCTTCAGCTGCGAAAATATAATTGGTGTAATGAATTTCGTTAACAAGGAAAGCTACAAAAATTAATATCATCTTTTCTAAATGATACCGCTTCATAACACCAAATTTATCCAGAACATCATCTAGTTCAAATTTGTCCTTAATTTCACTCATTTCTATTTAAATTTATCAAATGTTTTTGCTACATACATTAAAAACATTTAATAATTAAGGTTGTAACCAAATCACTTAACTATTTAAAACAGTTTCACTTTATCACACGTGGCTTATCGTTCGCGGCTCGACAAAAATGAATGGTTGACAAAATATTTATTTTTAATGGATTTTTCGCTTATGAGTCATTCGTTCTATTCTACAATATTCTCATTTTATATACATTTTGTATACAACTGAAGAAACATTTTGTGTATTATCGTAAATTGTATTTGCCATATGCAAATTAAATGAAAGAATAATAATACAAAGTTATTTAAATCATTATGGAGGAATTAATAATCTCTCTGTCTGTCTGTCTGTCTGCTTCCTTTTCATATTGGTATAGAGATAGATGGCACCCTGGGGAAGGACATACGAGTAGGCTTTTTATCCCTATCCCGAATCGCGATCCCAACCAATCCCGAAACTACATTGGTGGGACCATGAAGTGTAGTTCGGGTTCGGTGTCAACTGCCATTACGGCCAATGAATAATATAACCTTATTTTATAAATTACGCACTTTCATTCTTATATATATAAAATTAAAATATATAATGATTGTGAATAAATTGCATAATGAAATAATGTAGACTAATAATATTTTGATAATAAAATATGTTTATGACCTATACAACCTAATTCCAATATCTTAATTTAAGTTATAAATTGACATAATTTTACGTTATGTTACGAAAGACATAGCTTTTTAATGTTCTAATTTTGTATAACAAGGATAGTAAGGTATGTATTAAAATATATACAAGCTATTTTTATAGTTATAGAGTTAAAGGTTACCTACATAATTCCGATGCTCTGTTAAGACTCGGAAAGTAGATTACTATTCGTTCATATAATATTGATATATGGCTCAAATAAAAATAAAGTTTTTTAACCAATAAGTGATAAAATGTATACGTGTTAGTGTCTTCTCTCTATATGTTATAGAAAAGAATGGAGAAATTGATGTAGAGATTGGGGAAAGTAGATCTTAAATTAACTTACATAAAAACCAAATATCTGTAATATAATTATGGTGGTATCCCAGGTCCGGCGCCTAAAATAGAAGAATAACAACCGTTATTCTTCCATTCTGTTCCGATTTAAATTGAATATAGTTAAGTTAGTCAAGTATTGAACAGCTTTTTTCGATAAGAGACATAGATCTAATAGCCTATTACCATGAGAATCAACTCAGGATGTCCAGCAAAATCCACAATGGACAGAATAAGATATATGATGATATAAGATATATGAGGCAGTCTAAAAGTAATACCAACCACAATGACATAACATCGACAATGAGAGCAGCGATGATCATGGTACAGGAAAATTATAAGAAGATAAAATACGGATTTTTGTAAGAAAATGAGGAGTAGGTACGTTTTTGAATGTAAACATAGAAGAAAGTAGAAAAAAGTACTTATTTAATACAATTTAAAAAATAGAGGTATGAGTTAGAAGATGACAAGTTACAGATATGTATAGCAGTTGGTGACATATTGCCCCGACCCCAAGAAACTTGGACAAGGGGTGAATATAGAAGAAGAAACAAATATATAGGCAACTGTTAGTAAACATATAAAGAAAAATATATGGCATAATAATCATGAACCAATGTAGTTTTTCACCCAATCCAACCCAAATAAAAAAAATGGTGATACAAATGTTAGTCGAATAAAATTATGCAAAGATAACAGACCAATGAAATTTGTTTCTAGCGTCCTTCGGAAAAGTTTCAGGAAGTTTGTAATTGAATTACTATCGCGCTCATGAAATGTGTTCTCAAACTTTCCCGCACTTTATTCTTGGCCGAAACTGTAACGCTAATTGCGTTATACGTGTTTATCTCTCTGTAAGTTTTACTTATTGTTGTTTCAAACTTGGTCCGTCTCACAGTGTACCCAACTGTTCCATGTAAGCTTTCCATACAAACAAACCAAGAATAATACTTCATGTTCTAATGGATTGCTTTTAGGTAATACTTTTTTAAATCGTTAACATGTCTGCTGTAATAAATTTAAAACAGTTAATTTTCTCCTTTTTCCTCCTTTATTTATCGTGTCAGTGATCACTTACGCCAACACTAATTAAAAGTGTAAATGCAATTATTCGATGCCAGTACTGAAACGCGAATGTAGAAGTTGTAAGAGAATAGTATTTTTATATAATATCTTTTAATTATTATTTTTTATCCTTATCCAGCAATTCGACTGGAATATTATTAAAAGCAAACCAAGTAACAAAACAGTTTCGATATTAGACACCGAAATCATTGAGATATCATACTAATTGCAGACCACGAATTTCACAGTATACTTGGCTGTAATTCTTCCGATATGTATAATAATTAGCTCTTGTTAAAAACCCAATTCTATGAACTGAAGGTTTAACGTCTTCGTAAGCCACACCTTATCGGTAAAAATCCTAAAAACCTCTTTATTAGTAGTTCTCTTCATAACTTTAATTGAATTTGTGACTTTTCGAAATTGTATGGTATCTTTAAGTGACCTATTTGGTTGTAAGCAACAAATCTGGCAGACCTACTCAAAGCTTTTTAGAACCTTTAATTTATTATGTATGCAAACTTTTTTCATAGCAAAGGGGGCAAACTGGCAGACGGCCTACCTGATGAGAAATATATACCATCGAGCACGAACATCTGCAACGTGGTGTTGCGGATGCTTTGCCGCTCTTGAGGTGAAGCAAAACGGTGAGAAAAGGAAGTAGCTACCGGCTCTCTCAATCATCATACAGAACCCAGCCATTGAAGACTACTATAATTCGATTTTCGGCGAGATTATGGTACTTGCCCGGTCGCGAGCCCAGTACAGCCCATATCCGAGCTGTAGTCGTATGACCACTGCTAGGTTCAACCATCTAAATAAACTAAATAAACACCTGAAAATCTTCTATTTCTTTTCTACTTAAAATATTAAATGATATTTTTTTATATACCATACAAATTCTATAATTATGTTTTCATCATTACAGCAAAGTACTATTATTAATTTAACATAAGTTAAAACTTCGAATTTCAGAATAGTGCATTCTAGTTTAAGAAATCACCTAGAGAGTTTTTTCGTCCTCATATCATGCTTAATCATAAAATACTATGATTTGTTTTCAATTTTAAGCAAAAATTATAACGTCTTAATATAGAGGAAGCCTGGCCAGGATCAATGAGCCTAATCACGCCTCGTGGTTAAATAAAGCGTTTGGGCCCCAGTATAAGGAAGGTGATTTTTAAAAACTTACTAATTTGATTTAACTCTTTATGTCACGAATGTCTACAATTTTTTTCCTTTTACAAATGACAGTTTCATGTACATATATTAGATTTATTACTTAGAACCCAACTTCACACTGGTTCAGATAGGAAATAAAAGAAGTTATAATAATTTTTTTACAAATAAATTATCTCCTTTAATTTTTTTATCATTGCGAATACTTTCTTTTTGAATGAAGTCTTTGTCTGCGGCTTACAGTAGAATGAACCGGCAGTAATCGACACGTAATAAAAAGCGCGGTTTCTGTAAGCAACCTTTCATCTCTTTAGAACGTTATAAATGCAGGAACAACTTAACTTCAAATGTTTTTATTCGTGCATAAATTCTAATGACGACTACGTTAATAATTTTTATTTAAAAGCTTTTGGCAAGTTTTCTATACTGAATGAAAACTCTAGTTTAAAAGATTCATAATTATAATAACAATTATTATACTACAGGTTATATAAAATTAATTATATTTGTATATATTTTTAAAATCATTTATCATACTTGAAACAAGGAAAAATTTTTTTTAAGATATACATATATAGGGTAATTCAGCAATGAAATTTAAAAAAACAAAAGACGGCTGATGTTTCAGAGTAAGGGAATATTTATATCTGAATGAATATATAAATGAAAATATAAATAGGAAGTCAACTCATGAAAGCATTCAAAAAGGTCCAGTTAGCTTTTCGACCAAATTATGTGATCTTTCATGAATACTAGGAAAAGGAAAAAGGAAGAGGAAATATTTATTTTTAAAACCAAGAAATATTAATGGGCAATAAGATTTGAAGAGGAATATCTTTGAGAGATTGATTGAAAGCGTTTTAGCCTATCTTCAATAAAAGATACAGAAGAATTCAGTATCTGTGATGATTTATATATTTACTTTTATTAAACTATGGTCTTTAATTACATTTGACTAAACTTCTAACTTTAACAAAACACTTTACAATGCTCACTTATTTTATTCAAATACGGTGATGTTTTTATGTGAATAGTAATTTTCATTTCTAAAAACTGTAATCTTATTGAAGACACTATCATATGAATCAAATCACAATTTTACATAAGTGCTCGATGTTTATTTTTTGTATCATTTTAAATTAATTGAACCAATTTGTGTTAAATACTACCACAAAATAATTAAATTAAAAAATACCAACATTGACCATTTGGAATTTATATATATTTTTTATTTTATTGTGCTGTGTTTATTATATTAACTACTGAAATTAATTTTTGCACATGACTTCTAAGTTTTTGAAGCATTCTCCGATGACACTATCTTTTCAATGTCATTATAAGTCGAAATTCGGCTTCTCTGATGTCCTTGGGACAAGAGCGTACTCCCCCGGGCCCTTCAAGCCTCAATTTCATGGTAGGCACCTGGTTTCGAAGACGCAGTCAAAGTTAATAAGGATAACATTTGACGTCGGACCTCGTAATTTTATAATATAATAATGATAGAACGAAGTCAATTTATACTTAATAAATTATATTCACAGAAGAATAATGTTGCGTATGAAATAAAAAGTTCTACGTATACATTTGGATACGAGTGTAAAAATCAAATGAAAGACATAACTACACACCCATGAAACGGTGAATCAGCCAAACGTTCTAAGAGGTCACAGGAAAAAGCATAATCATTTTCAGATTGGATCATCGCCACTAAAAGTTATGTAATTATGAATTTATTAGGTTAACGTAGAAAAAAATGTGATAAATTATTCCAGGGATTCTAACTAGTTAACTTGGTTATATATTTTATTCTTGTTTCTCAGTTGCAAACAAACAATATACGAGTTTAATAATTAATAACCTATAATATTATTGTGGAAATTATAACATACCCTATTTCCTGTCCTGATTTTTTCTTCCAATTATTTTACATTGATTCTCGTCCAGTCATAAAACTTACGAAAGTAATCTGTTACTTGCGAATATTAAAAAATACTACCGAAATTTCTGATCATATAGGTATAATTCTCGTTTTTGTTTCGCTTTTCCCACTACAAAGATAAAAACCTAAAAAACTCAGTAAAATGGCTGTTGCGGTGTGGAATTACACCCGGACGTGTAGTACTTTATGCTTAGGAAAAATTTTATAGCACTAGAATTTTCATTTAATGGAAGTTTATGTCTTACTATAGAGAAAATAATTTCATTGAAATACAGATCTGGCGGTATAATTAAATTCTAGTTTTGTTAAAAAATTTACCTCGTAACTGTAATAAATTAGTTTTGTTTTCAATAAATAATTACATTAGAAAGAGATTTATGTTTAACTTTTCTACTATTCCTTTAAAATTGTAGGAAAATCATGTTATTAAAATCATTAATTTTAATTTCATTTCAATTCATCTTATCCTTAGCAATACATTTCTAAAGTTGAGAATACTCTATGAATAACTTTTTCCAACTCCTTGAATTGTTCGAATTCTTTCCTTAGAACTTTTCTAGGGATTAATTTCGTTTGATTAAAATTTTGAGGTAATTGAAGTGAGGGAATAATTTTTAACCCCATCTCAGGAATTTAATATAGAGGCAAACTTGTTTGGCGCTTATTGGAATATTTTTGGTAATAATAGAAAATATTTTACGAATTCGGTCTATTAAAATCTAGAGCTTACGTAGAATAACTAGACATAACCTCGACTTTACTCGTCTTTTTACTTAATGGTAAAACTTAGAGAAATTTTTCTTCATTATAAGCATGTCATTGATATAAGTAGCAAAAAGTTAGCCTAATGCAATTAAATGCATGTTCGCAAAACAGCTTTTTGTAATTTACGAGCAGGGTTTTTGATTGCTCGTTAAACCATACTCATGCCAAAAAAAATAATTCCAGGCCAATTAAAAACTTATACGGCTTTTAAATCCTTTGCGAGGATCAAATAATCTACAGTAAAGACGGATACGTCACGTGTTGACAACCATAAAGAAGTACAAAGAATATTTGCAATGAAATATTCCTACCGAGTGAAGTTGTTTTTGTTGTACAGGTGGTATTCAGATGGACGGAACGGCCCAGTTTATTCCCGAGTTCTCGAGCAAATAAGCAGATGGTGTCCGAATATTCGGATATTGACTTTCAAATCTAGTTTTTGCATGCTGTTGTAAAAACATGGCGCTTGAATCGCGCTAAAAAAAAATCACAAACAATCGTAAAATATTTAATGTATAACATTTTAATTCTTTTTGCATATGATGTCAAATTATTTTATTTTTCAACTCCTGGTCTGTAAACTTCGCTCAAAAATAATAAATGTATATTTTTTAATTATTTAAAAAAACAATGCAATAATATATCTGAATATGATACTTTTATTCAAATGTGTAATACTCAAGAAAATCTTAGATATTTTTTTATATTTATAAAAAACTTCTTTAAAACAGAATTTATAGGACATACTATATAAGTACAAAATATTAATTAAAATGATTGAAACAGAACATTTTTGTAATAGAAAAAACTTTCTATATAATGAGATCTAAGACTTTCGCGAGTATTCGAGTATAAATAATACTAATATTATTCGGATTATACTACGCGTTTTTTATTATATTAAAAAACTACACACTCTCGACGTTTCGGTTACTTTGCAGCAACCGTGATCACGGGCAGACTGTATAGATTGACAGATTAACGACAACAAACAACTAACTCAAAACGAACTTTAGATGAATAAACCATTGAGTTCTTTAAAAAATAATTGAATTTTGCACCAATGCCATCAAAATTACCGTTCCAAGACATTATCATAAGAATCAGGTCACGAAAGAAGAGTCTGAAGCAATCCAGCAGGATGCATCACATGTTCTGCGCCGGAGCGAATTGCCTCGACAAAACATCTCGTGAAGAATCAGTCGCACTCACACACCTTCGCAAGAATAAAGACATGACTGATCTCGTTGCTGATAAAAGGAGTGATTATTATAACAAAATAATTGAAATTCTTTTAGGTAGTTCTATTTAAAAAAAAAGTTAACAAAGACCCGACACTTAAGTTTTAACAGAAACAAAAATCTTAATAAATAAAAACAGTTTTAAACTTAATTTAGATATCAAATCACTCGTACCAACCACCAAAATTGTATGGGTTACCTAAAATACATAAACAAGATGTTCTCTTACGCCCAATTGTAAGCCAGATTGCCTCACCAAATTATAAACTGGCTAAATTTATTTCAAAGATATTATCGCCTCTCCGGGGCTACACAAAGTCATTTGTTAAAGATTCATACCAGTTTGACAATGATATAAAATATCTAAAATGTCGAACAATGACAGTATGGTCAGTTTCGATGTACAGTAATTATTCACTAGTCTACCTGTTCTTGACTGCATCGAGATTGTAAGAGGTAAGATAAAGGATAACAATATGCCTATAAAATATGCAGAGCTATTAAAGCATTGCCTAACATCTGGCTACCTCATGTGGAAGGATGAATTCTACATACAAGTAGATGGAGTTGCAATGGGTTCGCCGGTTTCCCCCGTTGTCGCTGATATATTCATGGAGGACTTCGAGGCGCGAGCCCTTTGCTCTCCTCCAAGAAAACCACATCTCAGACATCAAAGTCAAAGTGTGGGAACACACAATGGACAAACCAGGCCACTACATTCGGTTTGATAAACCAGAAATCAAGTGAAGTGAAGAGAGATACATACCGAGGTTAATCCGCGAGGCAATTGAAATTAAAAAACATCCCAATTTCAATAGAGAAGATGGCTGGAATCTATCCAACACCTGGGACCCTCCTTTAAAATATAAAATCCCATGTCCGTGAATAGAACGAAGGACCTCGTGACACCGTAAGCGCATTTTGCCGGCATCCAGAGCGGTACGCCAGAAAATTAAAAAAACACAGGCGGTAGATGATGAATAAAAAGACCAACTGATAGACATTCACATATTATCTACCCGTGATCACGGTTGCTGCAAAGTAACCGAAACGTCAAGAGTAATGTAGTTTTTTAAAATAATAAAATACGCGTAGTATAATCCGAAAAATTTTAATCTTATTTAACTTTCTTTTATATATAACTCAAAGGTCTCACAATTATTTGTTTTTATGATTTGGTACCGGAGTAG
Source organism: Danaus plexippus (assembly GCF_018135715.1). NCBI lineage: Eukaryota > Metazoa > Arthropoda > Insecta > Lepidoptera > Nymphalidae > Danaus > Danaus plexippus. Next base: position 8,801,136 of record NC_083547.1, read on the forward strand.
GTAGCACGATATTAGATAGGGCAAACATAATATTCAAACAACAGCCGATTCTTTGTTCAATATCATTGCATAGTAATATGGTTATATGTATGAATAGAATCGTTATACTTATTATGTAACTTCATTTATCAAGTAATTTGTTGATCTTTAAATAAAAAATTACTTAAATTATAATCGAGAACGCTTTCATACCTTTAAAGTAATTAAACAAAAATAATGACCAAATTGTACAATAATTACGGAGAAGTGGTGAATATCTTTCATGTGGATAAAGTTTTGGTCAAAAATATAAAGCAATATAAATTTATTAGTAACAGGAAAAAATCGGAGACCTTAATGGATTCAAGCAGACAATGGAATAACCAAGCGATTTCTAAACTTTTTAGTCATTGTTCCAAAATTAATTATTCATTAGGAAAAGGGCAATTACAAAGTCTTAACCAGAATAATGTATGCGACGTATTGACTATAAAATTTCTAAATTTATTACGTTTCTAAATTTATTGGCCTCATTTTATCAATAAAATGAAATAAAAACATCTCTTCGTCGTCTTTATTCAACTTAAGTGAGAAGAAGTCACCGTTATTTACAATATACCAATTGTAGAAAGAGAACCAGTCGTACTAAACACGAAATTGCTCTGGAGGTGTCTCGTTGTCAGCTGTTTGTAACTCACACTTTTTTATAATCCAATTTACTCCGCCGCTTCCATTCCAGTAGTTTTAAAAAAATCATTCATCTGTTATTTACTCATATGCGTAACATGTCTTATATAAAATTATATTGCAGAAATATATTACTAATGATTAACTTGTCGCTTAAATTAACTCTTACATGTACTAGAAGGTACGCAACTTCTAGTTTAATTCCGTAAACACTCAGATACTTCTAGAATTATCAGAGTTCCTAACACAAGTAGGTGATAAATAAATTATTAAGCTCTATATTAAAAATTATTTATTTTAAAAAGCTTCAAAGTTTATAGAGAATATAATAATACATCGGAACACCAAGGACAGTTCCTTATCCAATTAGATTTACAAATTGTATTGTTTAAACATTATCAATCTTAACAAAACATAAATTACCATCAAGTCCACTAAAGTTTTTGTGTAAAATTAAAAAAATTGGTTAAGCATTTTTTATTAAACTCAAAATATATGATTATATCTTTTACATATCACATATAAAAGATGTTTACGTTAGCAGAAGTAGTTTTATTCTTGTCTATAACACGTTTTCTGCAGAAAATTACCACATAAAATACAGTAATCTCAGGTATGTTTACAAAAATAATAAACATTTTTCGTAGATCTTCAACTTCTATGGAAAATTATATATATTTATGAACATGTCTTTAAATTTTTTTTCATCCACTCTATGTCAATATGAAGATTTATATATCAAAAATCTATAAACTGATAATATTAAGTTTTACAGAGCTAATTCTCGAGGAAGGTAACATATATATATATATAAAGAAAATAAATTTAACACCTGAAAAAGTAATAGAAATCTAAAACAATATCAACTTCACTATTATCTGACCATAAACTGATCCCATACACAACACTTTATATGTACATACACAACATATGTCGTGTCTATAGAGAGTTAAGAAGTTTATTCGGTATGTGTTGTCTCAATACAAACTCACGCACTTATTAAGGACTAACTCCGAAGGGACTACAGAAGGTCTCGTACGTGAGACGGGAATAATTCTTCATTCTACGTGCCATATAGTTGGGACAAGATTAATATATAAGCATCATTGCAACAGTCCCTTACATAGGGACGGTGCTTTGTGTTATTATATTGCAGGCTGTTCGGTTTATGTCTGAAGTTGTTGAGTCTAAAATCAATGTAATGAAATCATTACATTAATTTTAGACTCAAAACGGCTTAATAAGCTAAAGCTATTTATATTTATATATTACGAAAGACGCACTCACAAACTATAGTTGCACAGTTAGGAGACTTAGAATAATGTTCCATTAATGCTTATTTACTTCTGGTATTATATATAACATGTGACAAAAAGTAATGCCTTCATATGGTTTTAATTTAATATTAAGTTACAAAAAGTGCAACAAACATGAAAGGGATGTGAATAGAAATGTTTAGTAAAGGATTGAGAATTCACATAATTAGTTGATATATGTAAAGTTTAATGTTAACTAAAGTTTGTAATGAATAGATGATAACTAATGAAGTTCTTGCACACTGAGAACAGACTTTGCCACCTCCTGTGACAAGACGGAAACTAGTGCTCAGCCACATGGCTAATTAAAAACTCTTATCAGTCTCTGAGCAATGAAACAGAGAGTAGACATAGTAAGAGCATATTTACAAAAAAAAATCTTGTAATAAAATTTATTTTAAATACACAAAAAGAAAATTTACACGCGAATACAAACAATGACATATATGTACAAATGTCCGTCTGTGGTACACTGAGGTATGAATCTTCTAAGACAATTACATAGCATTAATTATGATTGCATTTATTATCTCTCTCTTCAAGTCTTTCTAGATCGTGTGAACCACTTCCAGAGTTGTTGACTCTTAACTACTAATGGAATAGATATAATGCATAATGTAACTAGCATTACAGCTGTCTCATATGTCCTTGTCAAAACTATAATAAGAGTATGAACATTTCAGTCATATAATTAACGTAGTAAACTTTTCATAAACGCAAAAATCGGTATAACCTTGTATGCCCACGGTCCTTAAATAATTTTGCACATTATTATGTCTCTTTGAAAATAAATCAATCATCTGTTAACGAAAATAAGTCGAATAACTTAGACCATTACCAAGTAAGAAAAACCAATACAATTCTATTTCAATCTCAAAAATGACTTTACGATAGTTATCACAAAATATTGAACCACTAATATAACATACAGTCAAACGATATGGCCGGTTAACGATGGGATGTAATTTAATTTTTATTACATTTTTATTTCGCAATATATACAATATAATTTAATAAAGGTAAACTGGGTTTTATTGATGTTCTGGCCCTTAACCAGCCGTTGCCGTACCTGCCGTAACGTTTTACGACAACATAAACACTCGAATGCTGTTATATCGTTTTCTTTTGTATATTTTAATGTCTCTATTCCGTTCTAATAGATTTTTCATGGCTATACGGAACGGATATAATGAACATAAAATGATATATTCACGTGATATACATATTGGAAATAAAAAAATGTATTCGTCATAAAAATATTAATAGCTAATTTTCATTTCTAATATTTTATATGGCTGTAACCTGTCCATTGGGTCATCTATCGTGAACAGATAGTAATAATAGCATAACACTCGACTTACCGTAATGCTACTGAAGTCGTGAAAAACATTAAACAGTTATAATGGAACAATAAAATCGACACTTATACTTATATTATAGACGAGGAATTACAGTATATTCAAATTTAATATACGTCAATAACTAGAATGACGTTAGAGTATTTGCACTGTGTCGTATATATTATATATAGAACAGACACACGTCCCTCCAAAATATTCTGTCAAACCGAACCACTTAAAAAGGTCGCAGGGTTAATGTTAAACCTAATGGCCCTTTAGGATAATTGCGGGCATGTTGATTCCATTGCCGTTATTACTATATTGTTAGCGATGAAAAATACTCGTTATACGATCCTTGTCGTATATCGAGTGGAGAATTCGTACGAAGAAAAATAAAAATATTTAACCGAGACTTACACATTTGAGGTTAATATTTATAGATCTTAAATGTAACAAAAATGTTAAGCGAAATACTCAATACCTTATTAATGTGTACATACCAGCTTCATGACACGAACTCATATCGAAAGATAACCACTTTAAATGTTGACAAAATTATTATTTTACTGTAAACTGTACTCCGTAATAACTTTATCAGAATATTTAAACAGTTCTATGAAGTTAAATGTTACTAAGTTGGCGCAAGTTGTTCACAAGTGTGCCGCATGTGCCATCGATTCAACAGTACAACCCCGACGACATTTTAGGAGAACGACTACTTTAGGCAAAGAGAAAGAAATATGCTTATAAGCCATTAGGTTTTATTTAGTACGAAAAGTCACTAATTCGTTTAATCATATCTTGACTGAATAATTATGTATGCCATTTCCTTCGTAATTTTTGCTCATATCTATAATTAATTTATCTTTTCTAGTTTCATTTTGTATCCTTAGGGTATGGTGATAAACCTCACCAAGTATGTGTTTGTGGGGTCGCCTGTCAGTTTGTTCCTTCATAGGCGGGTAAGGTAACATCTATACGGTATATATCTAATATGTTTGCATTTAATTGAATTTATGTTGTTTTAGATCTAATGAGATCTAAGACTTTCGCGAGTGTTCATGGCAATAAAACTAATATTTTTCGGATTTACTACGCGAATATTATTATTTTAAAAACTACTTTATACCGACGTTTCGGTTACTTTTCAGCAACCGTGATCACGGGCAGACGAGAAGTGAATGTCTGTCAGTTGTTCCTGCTATTTTTCATCTACCTACTTTAGATCTACGTATTTTAGATCTACTAAAAAAGTTCCGAATTGTGACTTCAGTCGAAGCTGTTAAATTTTATAACATTCCCAATTTAATCCCGGATCGTGTCTCCTCCATTCAACACGACACTGGCAGAATATACTGTGCATGATTTTGTACGGATGAAGGGCACATTTAAAACAACAAACCAATGTCATATCTGACATATATGTCACGCGAACAGTTACCTAGATAACTGATTCATTATTTTTTATGTAACGCTATTAACTTCAATACTATTGTTTTATCTAGTGATAATTAAATGGCATAGTTCGATAGGAACATTATTTACTGTATTATACATTCTGCAATTAAATTTAGTACGATAAGACCTACACAAGTGAATAAACGTTTTAAATTGATGGTAGATTTGTTCAGCTACTATTAATTACGAAGTTTATTTCAAATTAAATCTTGGTAGAACTGATTGAGACCTTCTGACCGGTAAATTAAATTCACTATAAGAAAGACACTGTCTTATTTTTATTATAAAATTGTCGTTTATTATATGATAACTCATAGCAGTATTGTTATTGTAAAGGGTATTTTATTTGACAAATTAAAATTGTTTTTCTATTTAAGTTTTGTTAAACATTAAGCATCAACCATTATTAGTTTTACATTTGATTTATTTGTAAAAACATAATCTATTAAAAGCACCAACCTTATTTTTCTTTAAAATACCGAATTTTATGAGTCCTAGTCAATAGGAATCCTCCCATATGTTTTGACTCCCTTGTGAGAATCAAAATATGCGAAACAGAGGAACCAATGAAGTTTCATTTTTATTGCTCTAATGGCAGCACAATTGAGTATATAATTTTTATTCGCTTTAAAATATCACTGATTTACTGAACAATGTGGACGTACAATAATATGCGGCAGCAAAATGAAAGTTTTCAATATTCTCGGTTTAGATCCGGAACCCAGAAAATATGTTGATTCCTCAATCTTATCCAAGGTCCCGTTCATTGGGTTACAATCTAATGTAGCCGCAAAAAAAGTAAAGAGATACCAATTTCAGATGTGATCTTACCCACGGGTGAAATTGGTAAGGATGTGGCTGGAATGGGCAGTGGTCAGAAAAGCAGCGATTCAATTCCCGATACAAAACGTTTTATTTCTTGGGCCAAAAAATAAGGAACCATTGTTAGCCGACACAATTTCTTGTATGTGGAATCGAAGGAAACGATTGGCAACCCAGATCGTACTACGAGTTAAGTGAGAAAATAGTGAGAAAATGTATGGATATTTCTTTTATGTCCCTTCTTATAATTACACTATGAAATAGTAGGCTTTGTGAAATAAAAATTTAAAGATAATGATGCAGTTAAAATTCTTCGGTAACTCGTAAATTCATCCTTAAAAAAAAATATAGCAAAGAAAGTTATTTTGCTGTAACGTGATATAGGTCATAATGGAGGTCTTACTATAATATAGGGAACTTTGCAAACTATTATATTACTTTGTTCCAGACGTTAAATGTTTGATGTGATTCCATAGTAGAAGTTTAGGTAAGTTTACAGGAAATAAGGGCTCGCTCGGGGCTCGATACGGCCGCAAAAAACATTCAACCTGATTGGCTGGCTTAAACTCGTAGGTCCATCGAAAAACGATACCGGAGAAGGCACCAACGAAAAAACTTTATGAATATATTAAAATGGATGTGCCAAATAAATATTTATTTATAAATTATATTTCAAAATTATCATGCAATTTGATATTTAACTTAGCATAAATAAAGTTTAGTCCTTAGAAATAACAAAAAGATTATTATGTTTGTTTCATACTGTGTCATGAAATTGAAGCTCTATAAAACTTAAAGAAAATAGTAACGTTTTATATGAAAATGGATCATCCAAAGCGTCTTCTCACAGCTTGATAGTGTCACGTGTATTGTATAGGTCGCGAGCGTTACTGTAACGACCAACGTCAGCTGTTTACTTTTATGTCAACCTTACAATACAAAAATATTGTATCTCGTTGGGAGATATTCTCAATATTATTTATAAGGTTTAGTTAAAAAATAGTGTAACCGTACTGTTATACAAAACGTTTACTAGATATATTATGCAGGAATCCATTGTAAAATAATGATGTCAAGACTTTCGCTAGTGTTCACTTAAATAAAACCATTGTTACTAAAAAATTTAGATAAATAGAAAAAAACGTAATTAAAAGAATATATATCTATCGGTTTTATCACACAGTATGATTGAACGTGTAATTCGAGTGCAGTGAAGTTTATGAGAAAAGTTTCCGAGTGTAGCTCTTCTCACCTCGCAAACAGTCCGATTGAATGAGGCTTTCAACGATTCAATACGTAACGTGAACTGTTCTATTTGAAATTCAACCTTTTAAGATATTTTGAGAATACCTCATTTAAATCAACAGGATTGTATAATTTTAAATAGTTGTAAAATCCTATCTTCCGTAATAAAAAATACATTATACATAACTATCAAAAATCTCTATCTAATATCCATGAAGTTGATTGAAAATTAATTTTAATTACAAGAACTTGTCACGCAAACTTTAATTTAAGAACAAACAGTGTTTAAATCGTTACACTCTTCAGCGACGGAACATTGTTTCATTAAAATGCACGAGAAACGGCAATCATCAATCAATTGAAATCACCGAATCCAATTTGCGGTCCCTATTAATAAGAGGCGCAAATCTGGCTTGTCGATTTGGCGTCGCGGGCCTAATGATGCCTTAATTGGAAGGCTCATTGCACGTCTAATTGCTAAGGCAATTATATCCACTTCATTTCACATGCAAGTGCCGCTATGGAATACGCAATATCGTTTTAATTTTCATAAACGTTTTGCATTAATATCTTAAATTGTATGTGATTTGCATTTGATGGTTGTAACTAATCTCCGTTTATGTTGATACATTCATGATTGCTCTTATTAATTTATTTCATTTAGATTATCAAATGATTTGTTTTCCCTTGTTTGCGTTGATGTTGATGTTATAATTACGAGACGTAGATTAATAATAGAATAAATATAAAAGCTTTTATAGCTCTAAAGCAATGATTCACAGATAGATAGTTTAAATAGGCCTGTTTATAAAACACCAAGTACTCTTCTACCTTACTTTACGCAAGTAAATGAATCTTATGTTGGAAATTTATGTGTGAATATAAAAAAGTATTCCACTGATAACAGTCAAAACAACGTTACAAGTCGTCAACATTACTAGCGATTTTAACTTTGTTTTCAGCTTTGTTTGATATAATTATGTTTCCTTACGTGCAAAAATTAGACATTACTAAACTTAGTGCTTATAAAAAACGTTGTTGTTTAAAATTTAAAAACTTGTATGAAACTAAGACATCGCAATGTCATTTGGACGCTTCCATCTCGTTTTCCCGTGACCAATGTACAAACTAGTCAAAACTTAGTGGAACTAAACTGTATATTAATAAAATTTCAAAAGGAAATCTGATAATCATATTTTTATTTTATTTATTCACAAAGAATAAATGAAAATTTTATTAAAAACTATCGAATTATTGTAAACAATATATGAATAAAAGATAATTTCAAAGAAAAAAGGTATATATTTTCGCATAGATGCAATACTTTTGTTATGATATCTATAATTTGTAAAGTACAACTGCATTTACGATGCACAACACAGTCAATTACAATGACAGGATATTGATAGCTATGAACTGTAAACGCTGTTCCTGGACTTTAAATAAAATACAGGGTTTTATGATATATTTTTTTTGGTTTATTGGTTTTTATATTTGTGCGTCAGCCTCCAGACCAGACATATTTATGTATTCGCGAATTTTAAAGCGCGTTGTTATGATAGAGCTTACGGTTCCTTGAGAAACCAACATTCCCAAAGACCATACCATCATGGTCAACAAGTGGTACGAGCTCACAAACGAACTCACTCGAAATAGGTTCGTAGTGGATTTATACGCGGTAGAAGTGGGAGCGAGAGGTATAACGGCTAAATCTCTGTACAACCTACTAAAAGACTTGGGCCTGTCCAGAACTCACATCAATTCATTCTTGGAACGTACTTCGAAAGCAGCCCTAGTAGGTTCTTTTCAAATTTGGCTTGGACAGTGGAGGTGAGCGTTTAACGCGCGTTAGTTAGGAGCCCCTTAAACCTACACCTGGGTCGCAAGTCCCAGGCACTGTTGAAGCCCCTCTCCCTGCAACGCGATGGTCCTGACACCCGCACGGTAAATCCATTGAATGCTAAGAGGTTTCATCTCTGTCTTAAATAGAAATAGATAACCGATAAATCTAAAAAAAAAGTCTGACAATGTAATCTTTCTTTTTGTAAAAATGAAATGTTGCTTTAATTACATTACCCAAAAATATAGAAAGTAGGAAAAAGTAATAGTTGAAAGTCATGTCGAAATTTATATTTCATGACTTTTTTTTGGTACTAATCTGAGGAAAATATACGTACATTAAAAAAATACTATCATAATATTAACTATATGAGTGAAATAGAAATTTTCTATAGAATTAAGATCAATCTAATGATAGCATATATATGGTGTGGAATAAAATAAACAGAAAGCATTCAACTCACGTTTGATTCGCGCTCGGGTATCTCGCAATATTGAATCTTTTCGTCAACGGATCCGCATTTATTACGTGTGATATCGAGGATTCAGGACAATACATGAAAATGCATTAGTTATTGTGTATTGTTATACAGCTATATAGCGCTGTGCTGTAAATACTACTGGAATTTTTTTAATCAAAATAAGCACGAATAAAAAATATATATGCTATTCATTATGATAATATTAATTCTAGCAATAACATCGATCGTTTTAATTAATGCATCCCGCATCCTTTGCGTCTGTGGAGCCTTGATAAATCAGTTATCATATTAATTTACCGTCAATCTTAAACTGTTCATCATCAACATTTCATAAATATTTAAAACGTGGACGAAACAGTCTGATCCATCCTCATTTCAGTCAGCGCGAGATCATCTGTGAATTCAGTCTCACGTACAGCTCGTCTCCTATGTAAGCCGCACTCCATTACGTCTACGTTACGTCGCCGTACTGTCCAATTCCTGTCACGTCGCGTGGCCGATTGAAACTAAGCCATATTGAATTAGTATAGACCCCCAGATAGCGGCAGGATAACTTGCTACCAAATCTCTATTATTTATAGGATGATGTAGATAACACTTATGAATTAACGTTTTTTGGTCCCTGAAATTATCCTGGTCTAGATACCACCACGACAACATCGTTCGGATTAGTTTCTATATCACTTATACAAGTTATATTAAAACGATACTCTTTAAAAATAGTGTACTGTTTGTAAACATATGACAATATACACTTGAAAAACAAATTAGTTCATTATAATGAGTCGTTGGTTATAGCGCGAGTAAATACCTCTCACTGACATAAACTTGACACTTCAATTCAGAATCAGCGCCGCCCAAAATAAATTTCAGCAAATATCCATTTACATTTTGAGTAATGGAATAATTATGATGCTGACCACTTCACAACGGCCACGGTGTTAATAATACCTTTTTATGTTGATAATAATGTGATTATATCCGGAATAGCTCTTTTTAATCAATTGGCTTGAAAATGATTTCAGCTCAAAATATAACTTGTCAAGTAGCTTTTTCCAGTGAAATATTATATAATACCGATTGCATATTATCCATTTTTATATGATGAATTTTTCAACTACAATCAAAATGGAAAACCATTTAACTTATAATGTTTATTATTTAATGAAAAACATTGATAACATACAAACGCATATAAAGGACCAAAACATTGATATGTATGTGTCAATATGAATGAACATATTTAAATTTGGTCCCGGACTGATACTAATAAAACGCTTTGTTATTACAAAAAGAATATGGAGCTTTCATTACTCTTATGTTGCACTTCTATACATTATTGCCTGTTTTGATTATCCAGGCTCGTAATAAAGATGTCACACGGAGACTATAATGAAGAGCTTATTTATTTAATTATTCTTAAAACTAACTAAGACGATTCAGGCGGCCGGCCGTCAATCATTATGTACCTACACCATTTAAATCCTATAGCTTTAAATTTCGATTCACATTTTTTGTCACAATTTGCTACTTTGTCAAACAAACTTGAGCCCAAAAACGAGCATCCTCATTATACGATAACATAAAGCGCTACCACCTTACCGCGTTCTTTTCTCTCAGGCATGAAAGTTTATTAACCCTCGCCCGGTAATCTATCGAGTTCAGCTATTTCAGGAACATTTGTCTAACTTTTCAATAACCTTCCTAGATAACTCGCATTGAAATACTAGAAAGAATAATAAGTTTTTCTAATAAAACTATTAATAAATAAATATAATTTGGTCATTTATTTTATTGTTCATATATATTACGTCAAAATATCGTCGAATACTAATCACGGGTGAATATAGAATGTTATCTGAGTAATACATCCACATCGGGCGTTCTGTTTTACCCGAAAGGTAAATAAACATGAGGATATAAATAAAACAAGAGGTGTTTACACTGTATTGGTTCACTCCTGACTATTTTGCATTGTTTGTTTGTTAAAAGTAATAAAAAAATATTTGCCAATCGCCGACATTTTCCAAAGTAAATAAGGCAGATGCAAGACTGTTAATAATTCAGTCCTAGTTTCATGAAAATGCAAGCTCACTGAATACATTACCTACATATCAGAATTGATCGCTATCTTTATGGGGTTTCGCTGCAACCTCGGAAGCTGAAGTTCGTTCTCTTAGAGGCACCATTCGAAGGGGTTTCTCCCCTCCCCCCGGGCCCTTCAGACACGAACTTCAGCGTCAATTCCAAAATGGACCACTCAGCCACCCAATGACACTATCATAACTAATGCCGCTAACAGTTGAAGACAAATCGAAAAAATAATTATAATGAGTGGCATAAATATTGATAAAAATAATTGCTTGAAGTCATAAGACGGCATATCGCATTGTTCAAGTTTAATATATTTTTCTTATCCTATTAAAGGGGTTACAGCTACAACTATAAATAAAGCATGAAAGCCTATTGTACAATAAAACACAGACCCCTCAGGCTTGCATAATGAAACGTGTGTATTAATTAATAAAGATCACCTGCGCCACCGCCTCCAGCAAGCTAATTAAAACTTTAATTTAACCTTTTACTTGTATAAAAAATATATAATTTCGTTGAACAAAACAAAATTTCTCAACTGCTATCTTTAAATAATTTTTATGTATCTACAAGTACTTGAAAGTTATAACATATTTTACAATATAATCAATTACATTTCAATTCACGCGCATCCTAACTGATATCAGATGACATGATAAATGTTTTATCTTTAATGTATTAATAAATCTACCTAAAGGTATTGTATGCAATAAACGGATCTTGTTTATAATGTTTAACGTTATCGCACCAATATTACTAAAACAGGTGTATAATGTCCATTACACAAGCTAATCGGGCTAGGAGCCAACTTTAGATGTTGCAGCAAAAATAAAGCGGTCAATAGTCCTAGTAACTAGTAGATATACTGGTTATCTGAGTATTGAACAATTCATTGAACAATTTAAACCATATAATTACGTAATAGATTCACTTCGAAATGGAATTCCGCTTTAACGCCGAATCACAATAAATATTACGTAATCATCCGTCAAAATGTTAACAGTGATCAGCGTACGTGATAATATCTATCAAATTTTGCAAAATATCAATTCAAATAATGTGATAGTGAATGAAACATTAAATTTAACGATCAGTAAAACACTAAAGATTTTTAAAACTCTGTTGAGAGCCTTAAAAGTCTAATAATAGTAAAGATTCTGATTTAATATTCAACTAAAAACACTCAAAATATATCCTAACATTAAATGTTGATGTTTGCAATAATCGAATTTGCGGCAAAACTTCTGGGACGAGCGAGTGAAGCAAAAAATATGTAAAAATGGATCCGATAACAGAGCAATGTTTGAAAGGAACCGAGATCCAGGGAGGACGGTGAACCTAAAAGTTAAGTTGGGGAATTGAGAGGGTGTTTCCGACGCGGCGACGGTTATTCGAACAAATAAGTACGTAATTTTTCCGTCTGCCCCTATAACAGATTACATATCAACTTTATAAAAAGTAATAATGTTCCCTAGCTAAACTGTTTTTCATGTATAAGGTTATAGTTTTTCTTGTTTATATTTCTTCTCGATTTCTAGGGATCTATTAAATCAAATATATAAAATAAAGAAATAACAAACAATTTAAAAAATAACAGTCAGAATGATGAATAAATAGTAATCTATGTTGGACAGCAACCTTTCTACAGATTCAATAAAATATTATTGTGAAAAGTTATATTTTTCTTCTATAGCTTTTATTGCAAACTCATTCGTAATACGTTTAAAATAACAACTACTAGTAAAAATATTTTTAAAAATATTTTTCACACTGTTCCATCATTAATTTTCTAATAATTGAAAATCCGTAGAAATTTTTATGTTTTTATTTATTTCACTTCGGCTTTAACAGCATTCTGATCTACGCTTCATGTGTCATAACCTGCGAGATAACAAAGCGATAAATAGTTTATCGGTCCCAATGAATCCAGACGTAAGGAAAGATCTTCCCAGTATTTATTGCAACGAGGGGCAATTCATTAATAGGCCCTGGAAGTGTTTACTGGCCCAATTTTTTCGCACCTCCCTTATTTGAAGTTTATTTACGACAGGCCTAGATAAAATTCTGTTTACTGTACTCAGTGAAGTCGAATAAAAATAACTTTTTCTATATGTTTAAATACTTTTTTTTTATAAAAGGTTTATTAAAATATTGAACAGTATTGATTTGATAGTTCTATTATTTTTTTTGTGTTGATAAACCAAAAAAAAAAATATTTCCAAAGAAAATCTTAAACACTACAGCTGCTCTGAAATTATCATTTTGTTTTTCATTTTCGTGTTGATTTTATAATTTCTTTGTATTGTATCGTTCAATCTTTAAATAGACCGTAAAACTCTACCCATAAAAAACCTAATTCATGCATAGCATGTCTAATTTATTCATAAAATCAGTGACGACTTCTATTCTCCTTTAATACAAAGACAAAACGGCTAAATGAACCTACACTTTAATTTTAAACCAACAACTGTTTAAAACACTTTTATTGATTCTTCACATAGAAAAACATCTACAATAACTCCTTCGTCCAAAACGAGACACGTAATTTTACCAAATTTTTTCGTTAGCTAGTCGAGATTTGAAATATATTTTTAATATTTTAATATTATTGTTATTATTATAATCAGAAGATTTTTTTATATCTTTCTTACGTAGTAAATATTAAAGGTAAGTTAAAGACGTTTTGAATAAATTTATTAATTAATGATTAAATAAAAACCCTTCAATTTTAAGAACAACGCCATCTACCAAATTTACTGTGAACCAGATTGCTTACAGTTTATGTTCTAAACTAAGAGACAAAAATGCGATGAATGTATTCACATAAAAACTACTTTTACATACAAATAATGTAACCTATAAATTATTTAAATATGTTCATTAAAAAAAAACCAGACACACCTCTAAATATACATACATGTATGTATATATATTCATTTGTTTTTGAGAACACCTGTACATATTTGTATATAATTTATTGAATTAGTATAGTATAGTATAGTATATTGAGATTGGTCATAAATAATCAGACGAGATATAGAAATTCTCTTAATATATATATTTTTCTTTGCTGTAGAATTATACAGTTTCTTTTATGTTTTTTTTATCAATCGTGTATACGTCATATTAGACCTTTGTTTAATTGAAGATGAATATTTTTTTATCACCACCATGAACATTTCGATTCACAAGTATTGAAAATATAAAGCCATTACAATAAAAAAAAATAAGTAACAGAGGATTGTTTGATTTGAATTCAATTATTAACCAACGTTTCCTAACATGTTATTTGTCTAAATAAAACTAGTATTATTCGGATTTACTACGCGGATTTTTATTATTTAAAAACTACATAATCCCGACGTTTCGGTTACTTTGCAGCAACCGTGATCACGGGCAGACGAGGTGTGAATTCACACAAAACATTAATTTAGTATGAAAACTCGTTCTTTGTTATAGGATCCATGGAGAAGTAAGTCACATATAAGAAATATACAAAAAAAATCCCTTCAAAACAATTCCAAACTATTTATGCTTAAGCATTCATACAAATTCATGTATCATATAATTTTTTTTTATGAATCACATTTAAAATGGGAATATTTTTTCAAAAGGTTTTGTGAGAGATGGCACTAGGGCTACAAAATCAAACGTCAAGCCTTACTCTATCATTAAAACGGCTTCGGATTGGACCATAATGATGGATACGAATGAGAAGCAATATAAAATCCCAGATGATATTTGCCCGACGGCGTCCAGACCGGACATATTTTTATATTCGCAAATTTTAAAGCGCGTTGTCATAATAGAGCTCACGGTTCTTTGGGAGACCAACATCCTCAAAGACCATGCCATTAAGGTCAACAAGTAGTACGAGCTCACAAACGAGTTCACTCGAAATAGGTTCGTCTTGGATTTGTACACGGTAGAAGTGAGAGCGAGAGGTATAACATAAAAATCTCTCTACAACCTGCTAAAAGACTTGGGCCTGCCAAGAACTAACATCAGTTCATTCTAGGAACGTGCGTCGAAGGCAGCCCTAGCAGGTTTATTTCAAATTTGCTTTGGTAGAGAGATGAGCTTGGACAGTGGAGGTGAGCATTTAACGCAAGTTAGATAGGGTCCCCTTAAACCTACACCTAGGTCGCAAGTCCCAGGGACTGTTGAAGTCCCTCTCCCTGTAAGGCGTTGGACCCGGCACCCGCACGGTGTATCCATTGAATGCTGAGAGGTTTCGTCTCTCTTATTGAAATATATTGTTTCCAATAAACTTCGTTTCAATGTCGGATTACAAAACACAGCTGGCAAGTGATGGTTACTAATACAAATTCCATCTGTGATATACAAAATAGTTCATTAAAATGAGTAATTATGAAATATGAACGCAAACACCACTCACTGACGTGAAATATACACTTAAATTCCAAACCAGAGTTGCCAAAACTAATTGCGACCTCTTAACATTCAGAAATCCGTTATTATAATGTTGTTTTGACCAGTCACGTGTTAATTTTGACTTTATTTGAAAAAAGAATAAAATGACATCCTTGCATTTGAAATCAGAACAGAGAATAGGTAAAATAGTCCTAAATATTTAAGTAAACTTATTATTCGTGAGCTTATTGCGTGGATATGTTCTGAGTGGACGATCTATGTTATGAAAACGCTTCCCTCTCATAGATCAATATAGAATGTTGTCTGAACGAAATGTCCACTCCGATTGTTTTGATATACCCCGTGTGTTTTACACAGACTCAAAACAAACAACAGTTGTTAACACTCGGCTGATTTGCTTTTTATTATTTGAATTGTTTGTGAAGCCTTATTTTAAAAATTCCATTAAAATACAATAATTCAGAATTTAACAAGGATACATTTAATTTTATTACAGCGGCAATATTTCAATGGAAATAACTTTGATTGAATAAAAAGAAATTAAATACCGCTTTTTCATATTCAAACAGGAGCACGATAAAAATAACACTTGCATTGTAAAAACAACAGTTGTTCTATAAATTTTAAAGAAAGCCTACTGTGTAATAAAACGCAGGGACTGCAGGCTTGCATAATTAAACGTATGTGTTAATGAAGATCACCTGCGCCACGGCCTCGAGTCTCCGGCCCGCTAATTAAAACTTGGATTAAACTTTTTACTTCTATAAATTAAGCATCTTATTTTTCTACGAAACGCCAACAACAGCTATACTTTTGTTCAATATAGTCATGTTATTTTTACTAAAAAAAACAGAACACAATATCCTGACGCCTCACAATATTCCCTTGGTATGTTTGCTTTGTGATCTTTTTATGTTATTGAACAAAATAAAACGTTGATATCGCATACAAAATATATATCTGACAATATTTTATGTTTAAAATAAATATATATTAAAATTGCAGTTTAACTTTTCTATATTTATAGAAAAAAAAGAGAAAGATCACGTTTCCTTTGAGAGGGTAATCGGGCGTACAACTAAGTTTAGATGTTGCAGCAAAAATAAAGAAGCTAATAATCCTAGTTACGAGTTCATTCATTATCTGACTCCACAGTCTCCAGGGATACACATTTATTGGACAATTTGTGCACATCCAATTAAGTAATAGTTTCATTTGAAGACTGTGTTTATTATTTCAGTGGACTGTGTTTTGCAATCATTCTAATAAATGAAAATTAGAGAACTGTTCATATTTTAAAATTCTGAATCTTTGTTTCGGTTAAATTTCGAAAAGGTTGGCTCCAATTTGTCCGGAATTTCACTCGCCAGGGGGTAGTGATGTCATAAAGAGCATCCAAGGCTACTTTTTAACCAACTTGAAAAAGGAGGAAAATAAGAGTAACAATTTTAACAAAAACCCTTGATATATAATAAATATATAATAACGAAGGTTAGCACAAAGAATATCTTAAATCCTGCAATTAACCACACTCAATAACATCACGAATAACCTTAACCTTTAGATATATGTTATGTTTGGTTTTAGAATATAATCATATCCTCTTATTTCGAGAAAAGTTCAAGCTGCTCCTTCACAATATTTAACTCTGTCCTTCGGATGATTTCAAAATATCTGAAACAAAAATTTGTTTTCCTACTACCTTTCTTTTCCCCATAATTTTTTTTCTGTCTGCCTGTCTGCATAACATTTAAATAGTTATGCAATTATATATAACTTTTTTGTACACTTGAATATCATTTCTGTATCCTGACTCCACGCTTATCTCAACATACGAGTATTATCAATAAGGCCGCCTGTTGCACACTACAATATTATCTTGCACAGTTCATTTATATCTTTTTGTCTTTTACTAGTTTTTACTTTTTTGATATTTTATAACAAATTTTTTTATTTTCATGATAATATGAGTGTATCAAATTTTTTTTTATTAAATTTTCGTGTTTTGATTAAACTGCATTAAAAAGTACCAAGTGTTTTTTTGAAAGATATTTTCCGCTACAAATTTTTAATACATTGATTTGTATCTATTTCTCTCATGTTTTTCTTTTGGTAACTCCAAAACAGTTTAGCCTCTGTACCGTTTGTCAGCTATGACCCTGTCACAATGATTTCTTTTTTCAGATATTTTTTTATATTTACACGACGGCAATTTATGAAATTTGTAAATAAATGTAAAAAAATTTTTTTTTTATTTATAATTAACGTTAAAAAGAAAAAATCCTAATCAGTTCAGTCACTCCAAATATCACCTAGATGGACATATAGATAAATAAAATTTATTCCTTTAATAGCCAGAAACATTTTGTAAAATAGTATTATTTAAATCACAAGCTGACATTTCAATATTAGTAAGATATTTAGTTATGTGTTCCTTAGCAATTAGCACACTAAAATAAGAACACAAAAATACGTGGTAATCAAACTTTATCATAAAACAAATTCAATTAATTATCGAACCGAATTTCTCCATCATTACATTTGTTATCATAGAATATTTCAACAAAAACTTTTGGGAAATAAAACGTAAAATATATAAATATACCTACCTCTGATAAAAAATGCTATTTTTATAAAGAAGTTTAGGTTTGAGGTCGTTGACATTAAAGTTAAATTAGCTTATAAAGTTGGTGGTCTATTTTATTTAATTACGTACTTTTTATTAGTAATGTTAAGTGTATTACAAGATAAATTTAAAGTTTTGTTATTTTAAGTATGGCTAATACATCAGCTAGCTTTGATTTCAATGTGGTGTGTAATTTAGAGTTATACTAATATATGCAGGGTCAGCGACAAATTTGCAAAATTTTTATTTTCATAAAACTATTCCTTGAAAAACCCTATCAAATAAGGCTTCATGAACTTTCTTATTCAAACACTTTTATAATAGTGATTAGTTTATTGATTGAAAAATCTTTAGATTGAAAACTTTAACGGATGATAGCGGCCATTATCCACGTGTTCCGTATGTTTATCCCACCGACCGTCAATTCATCAATGGGTCCCCAGAGGATGAACGATCTAGTTTTTCTCACTTACATGCTTTAAGACCGATATACACTTCCGACAGGAAGTATTCTATTTACACCTCTAGATAACAAACGTGATAAAATATTATAATATTTTTCATTATATTTCAGAAATTAAAAAAATGTTAGATAACAATATTATACAAAATAACTATAAACCTAACTATAAGTATCATAAGTTCTAAATTAGCCTATATAGGGATTATTAATAATTCTAGCATCTCATTCAAATAATAAAGACATAGAAAGTATATAAATTTAATGTAATCAACTATGATTGAAAATAACAAGCCAATTTGGGTCTGAATTAAATTTCTCTTTACTATTCTTCTCCACTCCTCCACAGAGCAGCCATTGTGTTTTATCTGGCAAGAAACCTTGTATTAGTAATTCACCGAGTAAATTTTAATACAACTATTCCCTTCCCAGCGGAACAACGTTTGAAGTTTCTGCAAGTTTTTTCAGTCGCTTCTTGCAATCCGAACGAAGTTGAAACTTTACTGCTTAGCTACAAAACTCGAGTTTTCAGTTTGTCGTTTTACAGAATTGCCAAGAATTATTTAGCAGTTGCACTCGTCTTGCATTGCTCTTCCAATGTGTTCTGATACTGAAAACAACATTCCAATACTAAATGTAGCTCTGTTAATATATACAGTATGGACTATACTCTAGTACTGCATGTATATGCTTATATATGTATATAGGTTACATTGATTCATTATAACTTATAACGACATTTTCATAGATACATAATTTACAAGATGATTCATGAAAGCTAATATCAATAACTCTTGATCCAAACACATCGTTGATTCCTGTATTGGATTCGTCTCTTCGACTGTTCATTTCTCCGGAAACTTTTGAAATATTAAGCCACAGTATAATGAATTCCTCTAAAGACAGATGTGACTTCTTGAAAACTGACTTCAAAACCATGCGCATGTTTGCAAAACTAAGTTTATTTAAAGATTACAAGTCACAGGTTAAACATATTTTGATACAATAAACGGTGTTTATATTTACAGTTTTATTTGTTGCAATAATTTTATATTTGTTTGATGATTAAAAAGTTTACGTTATAAATAAAAAAATATATACAGATTACTTTAAAAAATAATAATAAATTGTTTGGACGAATGTAAAAATTCTTTGCTGGCAAAACGGGGAAATATCAATATTTTTCTGTCTTGCCATAATAACACCGAAGCGAAAGAAGAAAAAGGAGTTAGGAAAATACATTTAATAAATAGGGACAAGTTTTTAACTTTTTCTAATATCGAAAAAATCTAATAATACAACCGTAATTAATCACTGCCAAGAAATTTTTTGACCAACTCACCAGGGCACTTGTATGTATAGAAGAGGGAAATTATTAGCGAGGAACCTGCAGCGGGTATACACCAATAATTATTGATAGGGGCCCACTTCAACGACCTTTAATTAACTGTGAGTGGGACAAAGAGAGTGCTTCCCAACGCATCATAAAGAAATTAATTTCGTCACACATAAATGTTGAACCCTTTGAACGTATTTACTACACCAACTATATGAATTGCTTTAGATTAAAATATAATATAATATTATAAAACTCGTTAACAGATTAAAATATAACTCAGTATGAAAAACATATCATTAATACTTGTAAAAAAAACTTTTTCGTTTTCTAAATGTCTTTATAATTCTTTGAAATTTTTAGGTTATTTTTATCGGCCAATGAAAAGCACTTCCCGCCTTTAAACACTATATTTTTTTTGTTTGTCCGCTACCAAATTTCTATTAAACCGCGCTACGCTGCCTTTAATTATTTCAAATTGAATTAAAAATTTTCATCGCATGTAATATTTTTGTTACGTTGGTTACATTGAGAGGAGAGAGGTCTGTCGTGAGAGTTTCGTGTTAGACGGAGGAATTGTATGTTTCTTCAGCTCGTTAGGTTTATCTTGGAAAAACTTATTCTTTTTAATTATGGTCTCCTAAAATCTCAGTCTCTGCTGTTTTTGTTAACGCCTTGTTTTAAAAAAATTCAATTTATTTTTTTCAATACATCCGTAATAAATAAGATTTGTTCAGTTTTTTAAAACATCTAGCGGGTACGCGAATTTAAGCCAGTTAAATTCTAAACAAGCTTTAAAAAAAACTAATATTTTTTCGTATTTACTACGCGAATTTTATTATTTTACCTACATAATCCCGACGTTTCGGTTACTTTTCATCAACCGTGATCACGGTTGATGAATGCTCGCGAAAGTCTTGGATCTCATTGTAAAAATATTACTTTCGTAACATCATAGTTTTGGAACAAGAGAAAGAATTTAAAAATTAAACAATTTTGGGGAAAACTCTTCGGTTTTTGTTTGTTTGAACATAAAAATATCGAAAAAATAACGTAAGGTTGTTTTTGCGGGGAATAAATGGAAACACGCGCTTATCTCATACGTCGAATATTTTGAATGACAGTCACCGATAACATACCATTGTTTATTTCAAACGCATCATAACAAATGGGGACTAAATAAAGGGAAATACGAAAAGCATATTTTGTATAATCGAAAATAAACGTAACAAACTATGACTGTTTTTATGTACAGCATAATACGAAAATTGGATAAACAATGTTTTTTTATGGTTTATATGTAGATATATATATAGATTTTTAATTTTCGAATAGAATTACATGACGATCTTGAGGAAAATGAATTATTGATTGAAACAAAATGTATTACGTATATCTTTGTTACAAAGCCCTAAAGACTTACAGTAATCAAATCACTCTTGACACTTTTTAAATAAACGACGATGAATGCAAACCCAATTCCTTTTCGAACTGAATTTTCAAACGGTACTAAACGAGCGGTACGGTCTTGCCTCTTTTGTTAGAACAGCATACAGAAACCAATAAGGGATCTGTCGAAATGTCTGCAGAATAGATGGGAGCTGCGTAAGGGTTGTTTCTGTATCCAATTCACGTCAATTACCTCGGTACAAACCGTTATAAATAAATTTTTAAAAATTCAAATTGGTTACTTAATGTTATATAATTTTCTTGATGAATAATTGTTAATATAAAAATGGCGTCTCATTTTGTACTTAAATTATAACCAGGGGCGTAAACAAAATTTCGCAAAAGACTAAAATAATATAACATGTTAAGGCCCGTGACTTTTATCTATTCAGCTTCACAGAACAGGATGAGCGAATAAACAATAAAAACCTCTGTGTAAATTGTTAGAACATGAAATAAAAATTCTTTTTCGATGTGACCCATATTATTAAAAAATATTACTTTCAAGTCCTTGGTTGGGAAATATAAATTAATTTAAATGAAACTAATATTTTTCGGATAAACTACGCGGGTTTTATTTCTGTAAAAAACTACATAGTCCCGACGTTTCGGTTACTTTTCAGCAACCGTGATCACGGGCAGACGAATTGTGAATGAATTCACATTTAAATGAATAAAACTCGCAAAAATCTTAGATCTCATTAAATATAAATTAAATTCAACTGCAACTGCGTGAAAATGCTTCAAAAAGAAGCCTAACTCTGTCTTTAATTATTCTAGATGGCGGTTATACAGTAACGAGGATAGCATATTACATCATAATTATAACTACACATCAGTAGATGCATAGCAAAGTAATGCTAGGAGATTTTCTTAAAATAATTTGTCGGTTAGCAAAATAGCTACTTACTATTTTCTTTTCAATTCTTTTATTTTTGTTGATATTTATTGGGTGGATTTTTTCTGTTATGTCAAACCTACGATTTTTGGATAAATTTTTCTATCGTATAAAATAGATTTACCCAATTTGTAGCAATAGGCATCAATTTCAATGAAGTCTAGACTTAGAATCATTTATTTCAACAACACGACACCCGCGCTACGCATCGCTAACAAGTAACCGGATACAGACTAATAGTCACAGCAGATTTATAAGCAATTGAAAAAGAACACCGAATGCATTCTCATAGATCCATTACACAAACTTTATGCAAATATTTATACTTGTTATATTAATAGTAACTTACCAATGCTTGGTATATGCAAATTATTGGTTACAATCAATTATTAAGCTCAAAAGTGACTTTAATATCTAACACAAAAGAAAACTAGACGAAGTACCGAAAATTACTAATGACATACTTTATATCGGATATCAAATATCTGAGAACTAATTTATTTTCGATTCCAGATTTATCGCCACTATAACGATCGTCAAGGGTCGGTAGTTAAAGTAAATTAACGTTATCCTGACTGTTTTTAACATAAACAGATAATACGAGTCCTTAGGTCATTTAAAGTTCTCACTTCAATTATCTGTCTTGTCTAACAATAGTAGTTTAAATTGCACTTTTTTCAATAAATATCTGCTACATAACTGTATTGTCAATGTATTCATATATGTTGGAACCTTTGTGAGTAAAATACGTATGTATATACTTCTTATATTATAGTTTCAAGTCTTATAACTGTGTGATCAGTATCATCTACAAAATCAGTAAGCTCATACATCGTCTGTCATTTTTATATTTGAAAATTTATTTACTCTTACGTTGTTCATTCAGAATTTTGTAATAAATTTTATATTTTAATTTAAATAAATTAAAATCCGATGATGCTTTTCACTAGTTATTACCTATAATTTAATAATATGATATCATTTTATTTTGTCACTTAAGTAAATACAGAAAAACAATACGATACATAAAATAGAATGATTGAAATGATATTTTAGCATTAACTTAGAGAACATATACATACATCATATTATAAAAAAGTATATATATTTCTTCGTTTCTTGAAAAGAAAATGAAGCTATTTATATGTGTGGCTATAAATATTACGACTAACTTAAATTATCTTTTCAAAGTGTTCAATATGTTTAATAGCAAACAACATTAAATAATATTTAATTTTGGATATGAATCGCGATTTTTATTTTACATTTTACGGGATGCAACGTTTCAGTTACTTTACAACACTGTACAGTGAACAGAGGAAGACTAGATGTAACTGTCAGTGAATTTTGTTACTTATCTTCTGCCACCAACGATTTCTTAATCGCCTCATGCCTGCTTTGTATTCTTACCACAAAATAGCACCGTCATAATGAATACCGCTCGTTGCCAAATTTCAATCATGAATCTTAGCACACTGTAAGATCTACTTAAGATAATGAATTGAAAACGGAAAACGCTCGGTGTGTAGTGAGACTATACAAACTAATGATAAGGTTACTGGAGATTACAGTTACTGTTAAACATCGTTGATGTGAAGAAAAAACCGCAATTACATCCGAAAAAAAAAAGTTAAATAATAATCGTTAATGTATTAAATATGAAAAACTGAATTGATTTCACTTTCAGCTTCAAATGTCATAACATATTTAAACTAAAACAAAATATATTGTACAGAGCTGTAATGTTCAAAGCATTCTAAATAAGGTATGGAATCGTGCATCTAATATTTCAAACAAAAATACACCCTGTATTATATTTGGGAAAGAGAACAAAAACATTTGCCGCAATCCCGCAACAAAGTTCAAGCGTTTTGAAGTTCCACAATAAAGATTGAAGTTCGGTTTAATTGCGAGAAGCGAGTGAAAAAACTTGGTCGAACTTAGAACCGTGTTGTTCTTCAGAACAGACGAGTTGCATTAACATACACTTCGTGTGTTACTAGCCTATTAGCTGAATGTTTTAAGATTTACTGCACTGTCTACAAACAGACTGATGGTTTAAAATTACCGTTGTTTTTTTGCATTGCATATTGTTTTCAAACGCTTAAATATTGATAAAAAAAAGCAAATGAATCGCAACAGAACATGTCTGTTTATATATTATTTTGTTTACTTAACTTCGTTTAACAAATATTCTCCAGCTATAACAAACATTTACTTGGCGCCAACTAGTTACTGTTAATGAGATCTAAGACTTTCGCGATTATTCATTTAAATGAAACTAATATTTTTTGGCTTATACTACGCGTATTATATTATTGTCAAAGCTGTATACCCTCGACTTTTCGGCTACTTTTCAGCAAACGTGATCACGGGCAGATGAGTTACTGTTATTCGATAAGAACAAAGACATTTATAGTTTTCATGTTGGTGTTTTAAACAACACAAATATATTAAGTATGAAGCATAATTTATTAGTTTAACACACGAGTATGTAGCGCAGAAAATTTTTCAAACACTCACGACGTGACTAGCAATTGTGCTTTTGTAACTTAAAAATTGTCTTTTGTTTAATTTACTTGTAATTTGAAATTAAAAAAAAAGAAAAAACATAAATGTTTTCTGTATATACGAATGATTAAGGACCAAAAAAAATTTTTAATTGTTCCACATTTATACTTTTAATTGAAGCAAATTACCTATGAAATGGTGCAAAACTCATGAATTCAGCAATAAACTTTTAACTTGAGTCTGATTGCACGAATCCAGTGAAAAAGGCTCGGTTAAACTTGGAACACTGTTCTCCTGGGAACAGAAGACTTGCATTATAATTCACTTCAGGTTACCAACTTACAGTTTCATGGGAAGCTATGGTTTTAAGGTAAGAACATTTTTATTAGTTGGAACAAAACTTCATGTAATAAATATGTCAATGAGCGACAACTATAAAACCTTTGTTTGTTGTTTATTAAATTATAATCATTAATAAAGTGTCGTTATACTTCTTCTGCTAGTCTGTAAAACAGTTAGTTAACAGTTAGTCTGTAAATTTAATGTATCAGATTAAAATATAAAAAAACATTTTTTTATATCGTCACGTAACACTTGTCTATCATATTATTTTATTTTGTTCAATATATAATTCCGTGCGAATAACGTCCTTTATTATTTTTCAGACAACGAAAACAAGTTTTGTATATTATAGGAAATTATTTACGTATCATTCAAGCAAACTTACCCTTGGACAATAATATAAGAAGAATATTTTAGCCTTCATATAATGTACCAACAAATAAAAATATACCTTATTTAATTTCGCCTCTATAAAATACAAACACCTTATATTATATAGTTCCTATCAGTATTATAAAAGAAATTCCTATACAGTTGTGGCAATGTTTGTAATATGACATACCAATAAAATTTTTAGTTCACATTGAATGTCCATATTTTTATAACATCTGTAACCATTTCATTTTCTTTTTGGAAACCATTTCAGTAAAGTCGTTCACCGAGACCTCTTAAGTATTTACTCACACTTCCTTCTCAATGCAAACTTCCAACAGTTTTTCCGTGTCTCGTCCTCTGTATGCAAATTAACCACTGGTTCGTATATATTTTAGAAAACTTCTTTGTTACAATGCGTCGTTTAACCTTAAACCGCTAACTCCCACTTTTTAAAAGACAATAAAGATAATTCTCAATTATAAAAGTTATACATAGAACATAGACCTAAACACCAACTTTGTTATAATATTCTACATCTTTCAGTCAGAGATACATTTTAAGTACAAAATTTTAAAAGGCCGTACGTAAACTGAAGCCACGTGGAAGAGATGCCTAAAATGTTGATATGCAATGAACCATAGCCGCATTTACAGAAGCTGATGTCTATTTATCCTAAGTTTTCATACCCACTCTGAACAGAGAACATATAGTATTGATGTAAATTGTAGGTTAGGTGTATTTCGATGAATTAAATTAATTTAAAGTTCATATTGATGGACATTGAAATCAATCAATAGAATTTAATTAGCACTTTATATTATTCCTACAACAACAGTACTAATTACAGTATTTCTGTGTATTTGCGTGCATGTATGCATACAAACGGAGTATTTCTGCCTTTGTTACTCTATGAACCTGAACATACGATTCGATGGCAAAATTTTTAATTTACTTTACAAGTTCAGAAAATTCTCGAAATTTAAATATCACAGACTTCATTTACTACAATAAGACTTACGTTCTTATAACCTTTAGACGAGTATTAACAATCGTGATCACAATCAAATCTTAAGAGCCTTTTTATTTAAAAAAACATGCTCACCTAAATTTATCGCACAAAGGAAAAGGAGAACCCAAAAATAATCCACTGCGTGGCGGCCACATGGCAAAAATAAGTATTTTTTTTTTTAATAGAAATATTTAACAACTGAAAAACACTATTCAAAAGCATTGTGCCTCCGACATAAAAGAACTATTGTGTAAATATACATATATAAATATTGATACGCTTTTATTGCGGTTGCAATAAAAGGTGAAACGCGAAGAAACAATCTCACGTTACAGTTGTTAATTTTTCAAATGAATTGACATATGACATTTTACAGAAACACATTTATGACGAAAAAACAATACATTTTGAAGCTAAAAATATATAGAATAAATTATTATTCAATAAAAATTATAAATCCTTCCTTCTGAAAGTTACAAACAAAATTTGAAACAAAAACCCTCTTCATTTTGTAGGCTGTAGTCCGGACAACGTGGGCCCGAAACTTAATAATTAATTAACTAATCAAGGATCTTCGATAATGATCAGATAAACCCATCAAAACGATTGAAACTTCTTAAACGATTAGCAATTTATTGAGAATTGTTACATAATTTTCTCTAAAGATAATTTAACAATGATTTTTTTTTTATATCCAGAAAGCAAAAGCATCCTAAACTTATTTTATTTTATATTTAAATACTTGTATTTCAATTTTATTATCTTCTAGGCTAGTAGGAATGAATAAAAGTCGCTTGAGCTTGACTTCGTAGCTTTTTCAAACGACTCTTCTATTTTCTAATGTTCCAATAATATTATCAAAACTAAATAAAGGACCTTTTTCTTTGGACGTGTAATTTGTATTCACAAAGAATTCTTCTAAACGGATGTGATCGTATTTCATATATATGATATAAAATTTCCAAGAAGTTCCATACGCATTAGATCATTTGAACATTACATCCCGACTGAAACTTACGTTTCACAGTTACTCCCAGAAGACGGTTAATTTGGCTCGCAATAAATCTATCACTGTCATATTACGACAACGCCCAAAGGAGGAAAATAATGTAAGCGAAATTGAAATGAATTATCACTTTTATATGAGTTG
This sequence comes from Danaus plexippus, assembly GCF_018135715.1. Classification (NCBI taxonomy): domain Eukaryota; kingdom Metazoa; phylum Arthropoda; class Insecta; order Lepidoptera; family Nymphalidae; genus Danaus; species Danaus plexippus. Next base: position 8,828,949 of record NC_083547.1, read on the forward strand.
GTTACATACCATTTCGGTGTGTGATGAACCTTGTATTTCTAACATAAACATTTGTGTACTATAAGTTACTAAAATTATATTTCTGAACTTGTTATGTACGCGTAACATGTAATAAAATTGTACGAACATCGCCGGAGCAACACCATCGCGTGTATAAAACTAAATAATAAATATAATGGTGTTGCCATCCTAATATCGAGGCAATCATGTACAAGCAGTTTTAAAAATTTAAATTTTATTGTAATGTATGTTTAAATAGTTTTATTACTTCTCTCGTGCCATTCACTGGCAATGAATCACAATCTGCCCGAATTATTAAAAACATATTACACGCACACAAAGCAATATAACCTTTATACATAATAGTTTTTAGAACCATAATTACTTAACGTGATTAACGCAGGAACAGTAAACGTTTCTATTAAATTCACTGGTATCTTTTATTCGTAAAATACAACAATTTTAAAATCTTTTCTAAAATCGAATTCAACTCTCTTTCTTCTTTAGTTAAAATAGAATAGTACATTAGAACAGAAACCTAATCAAGGATCTGTCGATATGTCTCTAGGACAGATGGAATCCTGCCAGGGAAGTGACTTCCTTTTTTAAAGTGGATTGTTCCTGTGTAACTCATCAGTTAACTCGTTTTCTTTACTTAAAAAAACTTTAAACTTAAATTAAGAATTACTTCTTACAAACTTTTGTTTTATTTATTTAATTATTTTTTTAAATAAAAAACCTGCAATTTACGTCATTTAAAATCACTGCAGCAAGTATTTCTTTTAGCGTTCCTTTAACTAGGCACTTCTTCAGATCTGGGATTCCTAAAATGCGTTCCGAATAGTCTAAGAGTTCTATAGGATAATTATCAAGGTTTGGTCGAAAAGACCTACCATCAGCTATTAAAAAATAACAGGGTTGCCAGTAATATTTCAAATGAACTCAATATATATGATGACAACTCATTCGTTTATTTCAACAGGTAGGTAGTTAGATAGCATTTAGTCTGAATCATGACGCCAATAATAAATACAAATGTTACATAAATTAAGTAACCATAGTTAATCATTCTAATACATATTCTAATATTTAGAAGGTAATGTTTTTTCACCTAGCGCCTGATAACTCGACCTACCCTCGCGTGAGTTAGTTGTCAGCTCGTATTTAAGACGCTAAAAGATCAGTCAAAGTTACTTAGCTTCAATAGTTGATCAAATTGGTTGTTCTGAATAAGAGGTAGATTCTGGTACAGTATTTTATTAAATTAAATTCAATGAAATATAGTGAAATAATTATGATTAGAAATGAAGTGATTAAAGGGTACAGGTTTTCATTTTACGTGAATATACAAAAATATATATAGATATATAATAACATATTAGTTTTGATCACCGAATAATATATATAATATCCAAAGATATCGGCGGATATCCAAGGATACCGTGATTCCCTGCAGAAAGTCAGATAACCTGCCCAGGCAGAGGATACGCCAGCTAATAAGACTATTATCAGAGCCTATAGAAAAATAAAAATAAAATAAAATAAAATCATAATGTGTGGTAATTGTTTAAAATTTATTAAATTCTTATGTTAATTACTCAACACACTATGTTGCTACATAAAAATGTTACCGGAACTATGTTGATAATTGACACGTCTTCCTGCAACTTCAAATATGTCGATATCAAATGTCAAATTTAATCTCTTCCTTCTTCTCCGTGTTTTGAAAATGGATTTTTGATGACTGCACTTTATGTGGGTGAGATGTGCTTGAGATTTTCCTATATTTTCCAATCGACTGAACATCCATATTTATTAAATTTTAATTAAAAATTAAATATATGAATAAAGTCAAAATTATGAAAGCTCCATTCTTTTCTGAGGTGTCATTGAACTTTTTATTCCATAGTTTCTAATTCAAATTTTATGTATTAGTTCAATAATGCTTTAATGAATTCAATATCGGTGGCATCTTAGCAATGTTTCGTTTATAAGAGTTAGATAACAATTATTAGGATTTCCGTAAGAAAACCTCTGAACTCTGTCCCGATACAACGGTTAAAAAAAAGTATACAAAGTGCTTAATTCACCGACTCGAGCCGTGGAACAATAGTTTTATAGGAAAAGTGACGATAAGGCGACATCCTGAAGGTTGCAGATTCGAACCCTGCTCGTGTCGAATCTTTCATTCTATATTTTCTAATTTAAATTTTAATTTATGTAGGTTTAGTGCCTAACATTTAAATTACTGTTAAGTGTTATTATATCATACAGAAGTCAAAATTTCGTTTTTCGTCAAAAAGCCAACTCCTCCTATTAAGTATAGATTATTGACATCATAGTAAGTACCTATAAAATATTTCAAATTAAAATTATTATAGAAAGATATTACGATGATTTAACTTCAGAACAATGTTTCAACTTTTCCATCTTTTAAACTTACTTATCTTAATTAATTAACTGTAAATTTTTTTCTGATTCCGAGCGTGAATTAACTACGCCTGAACCCGATAAAATTATTTCCATGAACAGCTGACCGTTTTCATACAAAAACTTGTTTAACATAAAAAAACAGAGACAAATTAACAATCCATTTAATATTTTCATCTGCTCCTTTACGTCGGTCACAAAAACACTTTGTTCTAAATAATTGAAATGCAATTTATATGTATCTCTGAATAAATATAGCTCATACCCAGAACTTATCTCATGTCAAAGCTTAGTATGGCACACACCGATATTCTGTTCAATATTCAAAATATCTGTCTATATTTAGAAGTTAAATAAACATAAATGGAACAGCATTCTGGCACCGCGGCTGGGAAATTAAATGAACATGTAGAATTAATAATGAACATTTGAAGATATAAACTAATAGCCTTTTAAATTAAAAGAATTATATCGTGTTACAAGTGGCGCCATCTTTGCCGTACTAATTATTATACACTATAACCTTTAGACTTCTTTTTATAATCGATTATAATTAATTATAATACTGAACCATTGTAATTTTGTAATGGCAACATTTAAGTATCAACCTGTATTTGGAAACTACACATACTGACTTTAGCCATTTTGTAGGACATTACTGGAAGTATCGCTGAACATTGAATAACAAATTTGAAACTGTACCTCGAATATTATACAGCTAAATTTAGAATAAGATTTGGTACGAGAATTTCTATTATTCCTTATAACGGAGTCGCTCCTTTTGGAAATATTATCGTAAATTTACTTGTAACCTAAGGTTGCTATTATACAAGGATGATAGATTTATTTAGTTATAAATATGTATGATTTAAATAATTCATTCAGTTAATACATACAGATTTAGTAAGGGAACGGGCGCGAAGCCAAGTTTTGTTACAGTTCAGTAGCGTTATTCCGTCGCAAAAACAACAGTTTATCAAGAAACCGACCATTGGTAACTCAAAGTGAATCTTAATGCAACTCGCCTGTTCCCAGAAGAACAGCGCTCGAAGTTTGACCGAGCCTTTTTTCAGTAGCTTCTTGCAATCAGTTGAAAGTATAATTTTGAATTTCAAAACGGTTATCAGGACTGGAAAAGTCTGTGACGATCCATTATTTTTTATAGAAATGAACAATGAAGCCCCAAGAAGTAATGTTTATGTAAATTATAAGTATTTTAAGATAAAATCAATGCCTACGCTGCGATATAGGTTCCTATAACATCTTACTTATATACCTGTATATGAACCATAAAATACATTAATTAGTTGAATATTAGTCACACAACTTTATTCAAATCGTAACTGTCTTTTATACAGTAATTCATTTCCTTAAAAAAACAAAGTTCTTCACTCACAAACGTTCCTTAATAAACTATACTGTCTTTTTATACGATTTAAATTTCTACTATTTCGTCTCTATCATAGATGTGTTAAAAGTTTCGTTAATGACTTAGCGCCTTCAAAAGTTATTGTTATCGGAAACAATTATTGTTTTACTCTTAATGTAACACTGGTTTCGTACGCGCTACATATTATAAAATAAATGAACATCGCCGGGGTAACATCTTCGTATGGATAAAATATCATATAACGAGTGACGCCGCTGACTCCGCGGAACGATCCTACCAACCACCAAGCCGGGTGAACCAGAAGATTCCTGATACCACACAAGCTATGGAATGGGATTGCTATCCTAGCATCGGTGCAATTATGTAGTCATAGGTATAGGTTACAAGTTTTAATATGTAATTTTAATTATAATACACATATAAGTTTCGTAGTTTTCCCGGAACCTCCGGTTGCCACCCTATATAATTCACTCTTAAATATACAAATCCGTACAAAACGTTACTTAAGTAAATAATATGATTGTGATAAAATTTCAAGTTTCATTTAAATCAATACATAGTAATATATTATTATTATTGAAGTGTCTGAGTACACACAGGATCCGATGGTTAAATTACCTATCTTGTAATCCAAATATGCTATTGATCTTATTCAACTATCGTATTATACAAGAGCCACAACAATTTCCACTTCAGTTAACAAGATAATATGAACCCTGAGTTATTGAATAGATGTCACCCGCCAATAAAGATTCTGTCAGACGCAAAGAATAAACTCAGATCGGTATTTTAATACTATTTTCACAAGTGCAAAATATAATGCAAAGTATATAATCCTTACGACAAGTTTGCACCTTTATACCAAATACGAAGAGTTTCCAGTGTTCTCTCATATGATAGTAAGAAAAAAGGTTTCTAAATTACGAATTGGAACGTCTCAATATGTAGATTGACAATTCAATCTTGTAATAAATGTATTGAATTAAATGAATACATTTAATACTATATTTAATACAAAATTTTTACGTGGTTGCTGTGACCATCCACCTCGAAAAACGTTAGAAAAGAGTGTTCCTATAACTATAGGAACAGTTATGTCGTATTACACTCCCATAAGTAAAACGAAATTGACTTTGAACAAGGTATTTGTATATATAATATATGTTATTTTAATCAATTATAACCAGACATTTTAAAAGAAACATACAAAGACATCAATTATATTATTAAGATTCATACTTAGCAGGTATTCCAAAAACACTGTTCGGAAACAACTTGAGGATTATGAATTTGTATTACCTATAACTAATTCATAACTATTCGAGGCTAAAGGTAGTGATCTGTGAAATGAAAATTCTATCTTCCTATCTTTAGATAACACGGATTATGCGAGAGCCAAAAGGTAACCAGCTCTCAGATCTTGATGTTTTGGACTTTTTCGAAAACCGAGCGTTGTTTGAGACATTGCCAACTTTAAATGCAATTTGAGACTGATTTCACTGAATTTTAAAACATTTCTGTCTATTCGAGTTAAGTTCGATTTGTAAATATTTATATAAATAGTGAATTTGTAAAGTGTAAACGACAATATCAAGAATTTTATATAATTAATTAAATCCTGTCATCATCATAAGAATGGTGGACGTTGGCCGGTCTTTATATAGGTAGGTCTAGAAGGTCGACTGAGCTTTGTTAAGACATTTGGAACAAGACAAAGATCAATTACAGAAACTAAATAAAGATAATTTCTTAAACTTCTGTCATGTACATATATGTAATTATATATTCTTGATAATGGATCTCAAATAATTAATCTGTCTTAATTTCCTAAAAGAATATCATGAGTGTTTTTATTTATAACTTCTAAAAAGAAAATAGATAAAATTGCTCTTTCGCAAAATATATGCATTTTTTATATAGCTAAATTGTTTAATATTTCAAACACATTGTACGACAATGGTAAATGGTATTTTAATTGCAACTGAGATATCCTTGAAGACGAACATTCTGCACATATTTTTTTCTGTACGAACGTGAAACACCAAAAAAAATATTTATATATTTTGACAATTTACGTTTGAATTATAAGTTCAATTAATTAATTGAACTGAATTACAAGTGTAATATAATAAATACATTACATGACATGCTTACGTTTTACACACTTACTTAGTCCACTTATTTCAATTTTATGTATTTTTTTCTGCTGTTATTTCATATATATATATATATATATATATACATGTCAATAATCTGATAGCTTTCAACTAAATATGAAACACGAGTATAGATATTTCCAACATAGCTTTCGTAATGCATTAAACGACTACAGACAAAGATGTAGTGAATTGATGTTAAGTACTATTGGTATTGGTGAGGACTAAGTAAATACACTATCGCAAAGTGATAGCTACGAATTCCTTGCTATTGGAACATAAAAAATGCACAAAGCTTTGTAAGCTAGTAGCAAGTTGACTTGTTGGTACACAAATACCTTTATATTATTATATGTAGCTATCACATACGGGTTCCAGATCTTTTACATTTCAGAATCTACTAGAAATAAGGAAAAAATATATTACAATAGAAAGATAGGTTTTTTGGCACACTGATTCGTTAAACAAAACATAGCCGTAATAGCTACATTGTCTTGTTTTCATTTTTTAAACACGAATACATAATATGCATAATAATGTTTCTAATCTATTTTCTAAAGAATCTTAAGCAACAAATTCAGAAAATATCAAAGGATTTCACGTTGAAATTAAATCAAGTCAACGTCGATTCACAGAGAATTGTACACACGAACTACGAGTTGGGTATCGAAAGGGTAAGCAGTCCCATAGATCAGATGTCAAATTATCTTGGGACGAATTTTATTCACGGTGATGGATTTATTAACATTTTTGCTTGAAATATACCCTGATGTAAATGTATCCTATCGGAACCTCTCTCGACTACTGTATTATGCATAAACTAAAATTGGATTTTCAACTGGATAAAAATTTACTTTGACCTTCCGCGGCGACCGCGAGCCCTTGAATAACTTACTTAGAATTTAACGCGCGCTTACTACGCGTATTTGTTATATGATTTTACATTTTACCTGAAGTTTCGGTTACTTTACATTTTACAGGTACCGTGCTTACAGACAGACGAGGTCTTAATCTCAGACAATGGTAATAATTATTATACAATCTATATATCGGTGAAGTTAACACCAACTCTACATTAGACACATTTTCTTAATTAATATGCAAAATTCAAATAGTCTAAAACAGTACCAGTAAAATTTTATCTTACTTTTATCGTAGATATTCAAATGAATAGTGTTCAAAAATATATCCTCCGCCAATATGTTCCTTTTGTTTTTCAGCACCGAGTCTTGAACAACACTTTTATCCAAGTTTTATTAATTACTTTCAGATCATCAGCAGTTTCAAAAAACAGAAATTTACCACAAGATAAATGTGTATAGGAAAAATGAACTCTAAAATGAATATATCCATACTGCTAAATAATTTATTACAACTTTCTTAAACTGTTTACAAAATTATTTCTTAATCATACATTGCAGTATCAATTTTTGTTTTTCTAATATCCAACAAACGCCTTCGAAGCATTGTGAAATATTACAAAGGCAATCCTTTTGAATACGAAAAAGGGTTTCTCGGCAGGAAGTATTGTATGTCAGTCGGACAATCAATAGCACTTTGTGGTGAATCTCCCATCTAGGTGGATATTTGTTAACCAAAAACTTCGTTTGCTGAGAGAGTGGGATGGCGATGAGAGTTATAGTAGGCTGGAGCCCAGTATCTTAAGAGGCGCCAGCTGTAGATTCCCTCTCATTCAAATAAATAAATTTTGCAATATTCCAAGATTTTGTAAATTAGCAAGCTATAGAGATGAGCTTTGTTCAGAATATTGCAACGATATTTCACAATCTGACTTCATATTTGCATAAATAGAAGTCGAGATAGATAGACAAACCAGTGAATCAATCGATATTTAAATGTATCCGGAGTATCGTGTACCGTATCAATTCAAGCCTGTGATCATCCGTACCGAAACCATCCGTCCTCTGTGATACGTGAAGGATTCCATCAATAGCGATATAATTGTGTTGATTAGAATCATTAATATTCTGTCATCTATCAATATGATCGATAAATAATTAATCAGCCCGTAGGTGACAATCGATATTACGCCGACTATCGATAGGCAATATTGTTCGATATAATAAATTACGATCACTTTACTAGATAAATAGATTTTGGTTTTACGGTAAGCTTTATAATAGGTAATACTTCAATAGGTTCTTGAATTGAGTAAACATTAATAACAAAAGCTAAGAAAACAAAGGCAAAACTTTGTTTTCTTTTTGGGAACCACGTTCCAGACAGCATATAATATTCTTTTAAGGTGAAACTTATATAACCTAAAACTTTTTCGTCCATATATAGCATGTCGCATTACAGTCGCTGCAGAGTAGGGATGAAGTGAAAGGTGCTAAACGCGGCAATGAAAACCGATATTGCAGCACCAATAGGTAACTTGAACTGATTCTGTAGCACTTCCATACTCACTCAATGGTGTTTGTACTCCTGACAATTAAGGGGTTTTGGCAAATTCTCTGCCATTTTCTTAAGCACAAAACGTCACCAATGTACTTTTGAGTTCGTAAAAATTAAATATTTTAGTATTAAAAGTGTGCAAAAAAAGCAAAATAAATTTTAGAAGAAATATATACATTTTATTTTAATAGAGTTTCCCTTAACCCTTAATTAATTATCGTATGACGTCAGCTGCAGGGAACTGGACAATGGCCGCCCTTCTTCACTTAATACAAGTGCCTTGTCGAGATGTTTGGAAGATTACATGGCAGTGATTAATTAATGACCAGTTGGGCGTAAGATTTAATTAAAGTGTGCCTAGAAAATATCATTTACGATTTTATAAATTTCAATTGATACCTTGTAGTTGTAGTACGAAAACTTTATTTTAAGCACTTTGAAAATATGTTCAATTAAATACGAATACCAAATATAAAATAAACACGTCTGTATTATGTTTTCTATAACATGTCCCGACAGTTATCGAACTAATCAAATAAAACGAATATTTTATTTTTCCATAAAAAAACCTGACTGTCAAATTATATTGTTATCTTTTTAAAATTAAAAATGATTAATTTTTGTATGTTTTTTTTTTTTCATATATACCAAAGATGCACATATTATGTAGAAAAAAAAACACAAAAGAAGTTCACGACATTTTGATGGGATATTTTAGACTAAAGCTAGAGTTTAACCAAAAAAAAGTGTTGTATATTATAAAATAATCAATAGCAATAAATGGCGATTACATTATAATTATTGAATTTTCAATATCAGGTTCCAAGCAAGTTTGTAATGAATTTAAAAAATCAGACATTCCTCTATAATTAAAAACCAACAGGAAACTTTGCACTGCGACAAGCTATATACAACGGCCAACGAAATTAAAATAAATAACAACAAGTATGAAAATAAGAGTAAAACTATAGAAAACAAATTTGTAAGGAATTTAATCAATATTTTGCAACTAAAGGAACAACAAATCTACGATTAGGAAACGAAATTATAACATGGTTTACGATAGCATTAATCATAATAATTATCATTAACTTTACAGCTAAATAAAGCTTTCGACATAGCTGACATAATCTGCTCATCAAAATCTTAAATTATATTAATATCGACTACACGGCACTCTAAATGTTTCAATCTTAGCTGACTAGGATATTTAAGTGTCCAAAATCCATACCACCTTCATCGCCACACGAAGCTACTACTATTGTGTAGGGTTCATCAGGGCCTAATATAGGGACTATTACTTTTTAAAACAACATTATAACACCATTATATAACTGTAATGTACTTTACGCATTCAACTTACAAGTTTCTTAGTTTTACCTAAATCTAAAACTCAGCTCGACAACCCTACGTATGAAGGTGCATAGTTTTATAATAAATTCCCATCTTCTTTAAAACATGTGTAATCATTTCATTTATTTAAAGCGCAGTTATCAGATCATATAATTTAAAACTACCCACTTTAAATAGAACACACTGAAGGAGGACATTTTTTTTTGCAATAATAGCTTTCACGATGGACACATGTTTTTATGAATATAAATATATATTAATCTCTAAATGAATATAAATAACATTTAAATTATATAAAGTATTAATAAAATTTAAAAAGGTAGCATATAGCATAACCATATCTTCAAAATTATTGTAAGTAAGATTTAGCCCTGGAATAGTCTGTTATTTTTAAACACTGTAAAAAGATTTTGTCTCATCTTATTCCGTTTAGGGAAGAAAGTAGGCTTTGCAAACGAGTAGGACGGAAAGGAATTATACTATAAAAAATGTCATCCTACGAAAATAGACTCTTTAAAGTGGATTCCATCAATACAGTAACCAATAATCACATTTTTTATCAGTACGGAATATAGATGAGAGATCAATACTACAAAAAAATATATATTTTATTTATACATTATTGCAATGTCTATGTGAACATTAGCTTAAGTTAATAAATAATTACAACATCTTAAAAATTTCAGTGACAGACGTATTAAGCTATTTTTTTTTTTTTTATACTAAAGCTTCATTGAAATAAGACATTGTCAATTATATACATCATATTATCTGTGTCAATATTTAATAATGATATTTTTTTGAATGACTACTGCTTTGCCCTGCGGCTGTTACAGCGTCAGCGGGAGATAATTTAATTGAGATGATTCAATAAGCGACGCTTTTGGCTACTGAGTCGATGCACTACTAATATGAAATAAATATTTTAATCTCTCATTACTTTTTATCCGACTTCATGCAAAAAAGAGGTTCTCTGTTCAGTTGTGTTTAATAGACTTAGGAATCGAACCTGAAAAAACTATTTTTGTTTGTTGCGTGATATTTCTGCAATAATCCTGAACTTTACTAAGCACTATTGAATATACTTAAATAAACAAAAGTTTTTTTCAGTTTCCTACCTTATAAAATATAAAAAGTAAATGACTTTAAAACTTTACCTTTCGAAGATACAGACATGAAATTTCGTTAAAAAGATATCGACTTCAAAAATATAAAATAAGTCAATAAATTGGTTAGTCGTACTATAAGCCTATTGCTGTAAAGCAATTAAATATTATTTTATTATCTTTTCAGTTGAAATATGTTATTTTTAATATAGCAATATTTTTAGACACATGCATTTTGCTTCTCTTTTGTTTGTTTTTGATTATTATTACTAGAAATTTTATTTTATTTTTGCAAATGTCACATTTGAATTGTAACGTAAGTGTCAAAGCCATGCTGTCAGAGTAGAAAAGCTATCCAATCATATGGTCAATGACAATTGGCATGCTTAGATTGAAATGCAGGCATTATACTATTGTTATGTTGTAAATAAATAGCTGAATTATATTTACAGTGTTGAAATTTTTTTATATTGAATTATAAGTTTTAATCTATGCATTCAGTGCCTCGAAGTATTCTTTATAATGGAACATATTCGACAATTCGATTGGCAAGTTATTTTAATAAGCATTCCAGACATAATTATATTGAAAAAATTAAATAGTAACATGTTATTATAGGAAATAATGTTTACAAAATTTCAAACCATTTATAGGTGCTATTCTCAGCCAGACATATACTTCGTAAAAGAAGAAGATTTAGCTCACAGTGTAACAGAGAAAATACTACGAAACAAATTTCATGACCCCCTAATATCCAGTGACTCCGAGGATGAAAACGTCAAAGTAGATTGGGATCAAGTTTTCAGTAAAACACAGAGTGTAAGTCAATGTTTTCTTAACATATTTGAACACATTACAAATATTTATCATTACATTTATTTAACAGGCTGATAAAGTGCATCGCATCTTTGTCCCATGTCTCACTCCATTGCCGCAATACCTCAAGAAGTCTGCTTTGACGGAACATCAACACTACCAATGCATCAAAGTGCTGTGTTCACAGAACTTGCATGTTCTGGAACAAGAATTTGTACCGAGACCAACTAAGAGTGATTATAAAGTATTCGAGGTGAAAATAATTACATAAAATACATTAATACTTTAGATCAAATTGTGCCATAAACAATATTATTTTTATAATTTTCATTTCCAGGAGCTAAAATCTATTTATGAACAGGAACAAAAGGAGTACAGGGAATGGGCCAAAAGTCTTTGGGCGACAACTCATTGTGTGAGAGCATTGAAGCCAAAACCGATTTTGGAAGCGGTTTATGAAGCATTAAATAAGTTAAAAGCTCATAAAATGCAGTGCTATCCAAAAACTTTTAGCTTGGCGGCACAGATACCGCTTGACTATAAGAATGACTCATTTGAAATGGTTTTAGAAGAGGATCTTATTAATGTATGTCTGAATATATATAGGTGTGTGTGTGTGTGAGTGTGTGTGTGTGGGTGTGTGTGTGTTGCTGCCTGTCTGTAATATTTTTCATTACTTGTTATTTATTATAACTTCAGGTGGACTTATCATCATTGCCAATAATAGATAAAATTGATTTGTCGAAAAAGTTTGTGGTCATGAAGTCGCATCCCGTGCCAGAGCCCTGCAAGAAACACATCTGCAGGTTCATACTGCCAAGTATGTTGAGCTACTATTATAAGTATAAAAAATTATATAGAAATTTGACTTTGTTTTAGTATTGGAAGATGTATTTTACAAACTTTTGTTTTTTCAATCATTGATATGATCTAAGTACAAAATACATATATATATTTATTTATATGTGTATATATACATGTATACATACATACATATATATATATATATATATATATATATATACATGTATACATACATATATATATATATATATATATATATATATATATATATATATATATATCATTGCACATATATTTTCCAAACTAAATACAAATTTTCTTAATTCTCATAGAAGAAAAACTCTTGTGAATATTATTTTTTTCAAATAGATATGTTTATGCAATTAATTCTCAAACATTAGTGTGTGTGCTATCAACCGTTTAGTCATCTTGATGTGTTATTCATCAATATTATCATGAAATGATATTAATAATGAAAAAAAAAATTGTTAAAAAAAAACGCGCTTTTATAGCTAACTGATCTAAAACATAGAAAATAATTTTCTTTTATAAAGAAATCATATTACAGTAGTAGAAGGTAAAAATAAAATTCAGATTAAAAAGCGTGGGGTGCATTTGACTACATTTCGTATCTTTCCTCTCGTAGCTAGTTGCCTCTAGAATGATTGTAACATTCAGTATCAAGCACTGCACACTTAATTCTGAATTAAATTATTCTGTTAATAACTTAATTTTTATTTATAATTTTATTTGGAGATCATTAACTGTGAATTATTGTTTGACAAACATACAACCCAAGCTAATAAAAGCGTGTTAATGTTGATGATTATTAATGATTTTTTCCCATATTTAACAATGAAATTAAATATCCAGATGAGAAGACAATGTCAATGTTGCCGCTATGGTCGGTGGAGTCAGAGTTGGCGCAGTATTGTCTAGATCGAGGCGCCATCTGTGTGGCCTCAGAAGACGCGCTCGGCTGTCTCGTTGAACTGGATAGACCCTGGGACCTCGCCCTCTCGGTGCACCGGGTCACTGACCCAGGTATCCAACACTGTAATCTAGATTGAGCAATCGACTGTTATAAAAATAACAGTAACTTAGCTCGGCACTCGTACGCCTTCTATCTAATTTTCTTAACTATATTTAGTATTTACACATGACATGAGACGACTTCTCATGACACGTGACATGTCATCTCATGACGTAACGAGAGATGAGCGATGACATTACATTTGACATGTGACGTGACTACAGCGCTTGGATTGAACGACTCAAACCAAGATGTTGCAAACACTACTTCATAATGAATATTTAATGAAAATATAATTGTAGACGGTGAGCCAGTTAACATACTGATACTGGGTGAGGAGTTTGTTGCGAACAAGGAGTCGCCTCTCACGCGGAGCTACAAGGCGTTCAAGTATTTATTGGAGCAGGAGTTAATACCGTAAGATCGTTATACTTTCGTGTAACAGTTAAAATTGCGGGCACGAAAACAAACATCTCTAGAACAATAAAAGTTGTATTAAAATTTTCAGAGCATCAGAAAAATTAAAACAAAGTGCGGGAAATGGAGATGATTCAGACGAAAATACAGATGATATAGATTTAGATGGAAGCTCGGATGATGAAAACAACAGACTGTGTATTGATGGTAAATAATGCTATTACAAGGATTTAGTGACATATATGTATATATAAATTATGTTATATTGTTCTGTAGATGCACAGATGGATGTTACACAGGATATGGAGGAAGGGGATTCGAAGGCTGGAGACGACATGCCGAGCGGCAGACTAGATACCTGTGATGACAATGAGTTTGAATTGAACCGATGCACGTGTAAAGGTCAGTAAGGAGTTTAGTAGCACGGCTGGCTGAGACACACTGACACTAATGTCTCAGAAACACTTAGAATTTTTCTATTGATATTAGTTTGAGAATAGAAACTGAATTTATAATACCGAGCGTCTGCTCAGAATATATTGAGATTCAGTCTTGTTGTAAACTTGAAAATTCACAAGTTTTTATGTACAAAAAATACTTTAGGAATGTCTTCAAAAGGGCTAAATGTATTTAATGAAACTTAAAAAAAAAATCCGATCTCGTACGGTCGTTAGCCGGAGCTCCGGTTGAGTCCGCTCATTGGTGGAGTTGTATATGAAGTCACGTGATGCTGACGATAGATGGCGCTGTACTGTAGTTGCCTTATAAGCTTAAAAATCACTTAAATTAGTATCTATTTAAACCCAATTCCGAGAGCCGCTAGCACTAAGTCGCGGACAACAGCTTGTCGTTTATTTGTTGGTACGACTTTAACGAAGCCTCTTTTCCTTGCGAACATATTTCTGTATTCTCTTAACACAATCTGTCGAATCTCCGTCCAATTAAGTCTAGTTTTTAATTGAATGAAATTCTGATAGACAATATACAACGTAAAATTTTTCGATACAAGCAAGATTCAAACCTTTAACTTATTGAACGCGATGTTAATTGAAATATTGTCTGGACATTGCTTCAATGTAAAAAATTTACTTACACCAAGTGTAACAAATGTCGCAGGGACTATGTTCGAGACGCCTCCGCCGAGGTCGTTTAGGAAGTGGCGGATCACTGACAGGACGAATGATGACAGTTTCAGTGTGATAGTGCACTGCGAGCATCGCCTGAGGGTGAGACTTGTTATGTGTTTGTAGTTAACCGACTTCGAAAACGATAGTGACGCTTTATTACAGTTTCTTAACATTGATTTTTCTGTTTTGAACATAATCGGACCTTAAATCAACTGGCCGTCTGTTATAATTCAATTTTAATGTCCCTCAAGGAATGCAGTCTTGAAAGTGTTTTTGTAAAACCAAATTTTTCCTCGAATTCGATTGTTTTTGATCGAATCTTATCTAACCTAATGCAAAATTAATACCTTGTTAAATATTAAGATCTATTAAGGGGAAAATGATAACTTAAAATTCCTCTTTCTATCTCCCGATGCCAACTTCCCCTTCAACCACGTCCTAAGCCGATATCCGGTCTCTTAGATGCACGCTTGGGACTCCCGGTGACGCTGTCAAAGTCATCAGGGCTAGCAGCTGCAGTCAAATCCAAAACAAAAATAACAAATAATTCCTCCACTAACACCAACAGCTTTAAGCTTCTCGTTTTCCCATCTTACAAACTGAAGTTACAGAAAATTTTCAAGTGTTTGTCTGTCATTGTGAAGGACAAACACTCGGAGCTGATCGTGGAGCCGACACCAGAGTATCAGCTGGAGCTGGGCGCGGCCGCCCTGAGCCAGGGCCGGCTGAGGAAACTCGCGCTGGCCGGGAGGATCAGGAAGAACGCCGGCGTGCTGCACGGTCAGTATACTGGCTATACTGGAGTTGCTAAATGACTTGATGTTTGGTGTGCTCATCTTCATCTGGTCTGTCTCCACGGGAACTTTGAGGAATTTCAAATTCATTCAAATAATTTTTATTTTGGAGTGTCAATATATGTTTTCATTGTAAGTTATTTTAAGATGATTATAATTAATTATACACACACTTCTAAGTGTTTGTGTGTGCGTGTGTGTGTAACGTCAATTGATTTGATGAATCAAATTATTGTGTGAATCAAATCCATGTCCCGCGAGCAGCGTTGTGTTTAGAACGCCTCTCGACTGGACTTCCTACTGAATGTGTTCCTGTCTCCAGTGAGAGTGAACGCGGGTACGGGCGAGGTGGCGACCGCGGAGTACTTGTCCATGGAGCAGTTCGTGTCCCGGCACGGCTCCTGTGACGTCACAGGACACGTGCACTCCGCGCTCACACAGCTCCAGGGACTCCGCCCGGGGAGATACGTGCTCCGACATGAGGTATACCGACAATTTGGTACCTGACTAATTGTGTGATAAGCGAAGACTAGATATTTTCCATAAGAGACAAAAATTTCATTTTTTTCTCAGTCTGATACAAAATTTTATCTAAGATCGCCTAAGACTTGTATATATTTTATTGATTCCTCATTATTTCCCATCAGTGTCTGTAATAAACAAACGAGGTATTTCCTCTCGCTAATAGTCTATATAAATAAAACGACAACTAAACAGATTACAAATAAAATAGAAAAAATACTGCTCTATTATATTTTGAAGGTACAACCATATTATTCAGTACTAGCCGCTTGGTGTGTGTGTCGTTGCACACGCGACAACCGTTTAATAACAAGTACAAGTCCAGAGACAAATAAATGTATAGTTCTTAAATATATGATGTATGTGTGAGTAAAGTTGCATCGAATGATGTCCAGCCGAGTCACGGCTGCAACGCCCTGCTGCTGGCGGCGGGGGACGGGGCGGGGCTCCAGGCGCGGCCCGGGCGGGACGCGGACGACGCGCTGCTGCTGAGGACACCGCCCACCATCAGCACCGACCTGCTGCCCTATCACAAGCAAGTCTACAGACACAACTATACAGATATATAGGAACGTCAGGCAGCTGCCTCACAGCGGTCTCGGCTGGTCGCATCCGTCACGGGGGCGTGATGATGGGAACCCAATAGTAAAAGCGCACGTGGACCGACCAACACCACGCTCCTCGAAATGTCCACAACTGTATACAAGCCAACAGGATGGGCGTGGGCCTTCGTCTGGCTGTCCATAGAACGGCCGCCGTCCCCACGCTCAGTGACACAACCTAACCTGTTGGGGGGAATCCGCGTCACGGGTTGCATTCATACGTTACTGAGGCTATAGAATGTATATTATACCCAGAGGTATCTCTAAGTCAGTTGAGGCACCCGGGAGCTGTTTTCCTGTTATTTTAGTTTACATTAATGGTTATTAAGTAAAATAATCTCAGCTTTCACATGGATTTAATACACTCGATTTTTTTATTTGTTGTCAGCCAGGAACCTGTAAGGTACCCAAACACATGACACTAGTATCTGATCGCTCGCTCACTATAACGAGGAATTTAAAGAGAAATTCAAAAATAAGTCAAGATTATTAGAATGAGAAGAAACCTCGAGAACAATGCAGAGTTAAATAGCTTTTGCTTTATAATAAACATATTCACCTGTGGGTAGTCGGCCATTTTGTTGTATATGCTACTTTGATTGTTCCGTGTACAGGTTCCGGCGCATCCTGCCGTGTGCGTTCACGCCTCACGAGCGCCAGGTGCAGCGCGTGCCGGCGCGGGCCCTCGCCCGCCACAGGACTCCGCCCCGCGCCCTGCAGGTTGCGTACTCCCAAGAATAATATATGACACCACCTCCCACCAGCTAACACAATATACAGGGTGTGCAACCGTTGACATTGTCCGTCATCTGTTTGTTGTCCGATCGTTCCGCGGAGGTTAGCAAGAGAATATATAATAAGCTTAATCCATCGCCGCGAGCCCGACCCGGCGGCTCGGTCCCGCAGCGCCGGGGCGAGGAGTCCGGAGGCCGGAGGTGCGATCCTAGCGAGTCGATGAGTTTTTTCCTTATATATTCAATTTGAATTTAAATTCAGGTTGCAGTCAGATTATCATTGAAACGGCTAGGAGTTGCTTCATTGGTTTACGATTAACAAGCACTGCCCTGAAGTTATTATAGTCCACATGCCATGCATGCATGTATGTATGTTTGTTTGTTTGTTTGTTTGTTTGTTTGTGTTTCAAAAACTACTGGATGGAGGTTTCCGTTGGGACTTTATGTATTTCTCACGGTGAGTATAAACTACATTAATATCGCGAGCACGCGTCTCCAACGTTATATATAAACTTATTTACTTTATATAAAAAAAAACATGGACTCAAAGAAAGCTAAAATGTTAGAAGAAAAAACGATTTATTTCACTATCTTCTGTCCTGATATATAAAGTATGGCAGGTCTCGCTGCGTCTGCAAGTATTAAACCTTAATTATCTCTATGAACTTTTAAACAACTTTAAAGACACATGTCTTTGCATGTGTGGGTTCGGGTTGCGACGTGTTTATGACGTCCCATCACTCAACAGTAATCTGAGTAACTCGTCGATTTGCTACGAGTCCTTCATGTAAAATATCTTGACCGCATGTTTATAATGCAATAAGATGTATTAGCCTGTGTCCGCACGAGGAGCGGGCGATGACGTCACTAATGTTACATGTACATACCGGCGTCCCCGCACGGGAGGCGAGCGCCTTGTGTGTCCGTCCCAAAATGTTTGTTTGTTTGTTAGTGTGAGGCGGCCGCGGTCGAGGGACAACGCAAGGTCGGGACAAGTATAGCCATGAACGTAAAGTATGACATGTACAGGGCTCCGACTGCGTCCCGCCACGAGCACGGCCGCGGGCCGAGCTAGTTAACGAAAGACATTTGACGATCGAAATAGTTCGGCGAAACGACGCCAGGTGGAGCCCTTGCAGACATCCGACAGGATTCATTTCATTTACTTAGCATTGACTATTGAACCGATCGCCTCGGGAACTAGCGACGGGCTTCACGCCTGAGACGAGCTTGTTCGTCTGTTTGTTTATCTTTGAATTCACAGAAGCTATGCTCTTAAATGACGGGCGTCACACGTGACCCGCTGGACTGATGTCTCCAAGACTACTGAACGACACACGATGAGCATTTAGTGAATATGGAAGTGGATGATGAAAAATATATGATTATATAAATACATATTGATTCCTCGTGTGTACATTCATGATATGTGCACGCGAGGTAATTGTCCGTCACAACCGTCCAGTGTAGTGTTATCAGACACGATGGCAATTTTATTGCTCTCGATAGATTTCCAGGTTTCACGTGTCGATATCGGCCGTCAGTCACATCACTATGTCACCTCACTATCTTTGTTTCAGTGGCCCAAGAAAAAGAAGAAGAAGAAACCAAAGAACTAGAAGAGTTTAAAAAATACAGTGTTGATGTTCAAAATGTTTTTTATTTGACTTTATAAAGCACCTTTTATTCTAAAGTATATATATCTGTATATAGCGTACGCCGTGTTCTAAGCGGCCTCATCGAAGTATCCATCCAGCTGGGCGGCGATCTGTGGACAAACATCCGTAGGAATTATTTACACATATCGTGATGGGTTTTGATGAAACACAGCGAGTGTGCCGCCCACCTGCAGCGGCGTGTACTTGAGGTACTTGTCGGGGTGCCTGGTGAAGCTGATGCCGGCCAGCTTCTCCCACAGCGCCGTGTAGGGCGGCAGCAGGATCTGTTTGTTGTCTCTCTTGAGCGCCTCTCGCAGCTCGGGGTCGGGCACGCTATACCCGCGCTGGGCGCGCGTCGCCTCCTCCCACTCCCGGTTGAAGGAGGACAACTTGTCCTTGAGCATCTGGCGGTCCTTGTCGCGCAGCTTGGCCGGCAATGGCTCATCCAGCACCAGGTGAGACAGCAGCTTGTTCCAGCTGGAAGGAGTCATTTGACTTATAGATATTAAAATCTCGACAGATTTCTGGTAATAGTAAACTTCAACTTAGTCCATTAACCATCACGTGACGTTAAAGCCGCTGAGACGGATGCGGCGACGAAAAGATCGTGCCTCTATTGAAGTCAATCGTGGATTGGTTATCTTGCGTACTCCATCAACGTTTTTCCCGTTATATGATATTTAGGTACATAAAATGTAAACTGCAGTATTAGTGCCCCGTGACCTGTTGAGGTAGGCCTGTTTGTAGTCTTGCACGATGTCCCTGTAGCCGGCCTCGGCGCGGGGCTCGGCCACGGCCAGCGCGTCGAGGAGGCCCCCGCGGCCCAGGCCCTGCAGCACGTACAACGTGTTGTTCAGGAGGAAGATCGCCTTCAACGCCTCCGAGCCGTACTGCTCGCTCTTAGTGCGCAGGGACAGGTTCAGCTGGGCCAGGACTTTACCTGTTGAGGAGACCGTGTTACATGGACGGCGTGCACTCCAGTTAGAGCGGAGGTGATCACTCACGCATGTACAGCGACAGCATGAGAGCGTTCCTATCGTTGACGACCAGCCCGTGAGAAGCGCGGACGTAGCTCGCCTCGGCAGCCAGCGCCGGACCTGCACAATACACTCCAATCAGCTACTGAGGACCTCCTCGACAGCAGGACTCCAGCCTGACACCAGAACGACGCGTTCCAGTCATCCCACCGACCATCCCACCGCCGTATAGTTCACTAGCAGTTCGTTACTGAACATTTGTGATGGAAAAGTTTTTTGATATATTTTGAAAAGATAAAACTCAGAGCGCTGATGTGGTTACACGGATATTAATTAATTTTGATGTGAGCGCACAGCTCACGGGCGACCGGCGTTAAATACTCTGTTAATACTCATTGCAATATTATCACAACGGGCGCTTCATTGAATAAGAACTTCATTAATTTTGAGATTACACGGGGACAGCTGCAAACGGGTCACCTTTTAGTTATTGTCATTGTGAATGTTCTGCGAGGTGGAAGTATAGCGTCGCCATATGGAGCTTCGCGTTACTGACCTATGACGTGAACATGAGCGGCCAGCGCGTGACAGTAGGTGAGGGCGGCGGCCGCCAACTGGTGCACGGTCCCGTCCACGGCGCCCGCCGCCCCGTCACACCGCACGCCCTCCACCCACTCCTCCAGCGACCGCACACACTGACACACACAACGACCATATGTTATTCATGACTCACTGATGGTGCTCGTTAAGATGTTGCGAACAACAGCCACAACGAGAAGTGGTTACATAATTTATCTTGTTTCATTGGCTGCAAGTACAATCATGACTAGTACTCACATGGTGCAGACAGGAGTTGAGTATGGCGGTATAGGGCGCGGGCGGGGCTGGGTGCACGGCGCGGGTCATGTCGGGCTGGAGCCGCTGCAGGCGCGCCGCCAGCGACCAACACGAAGCGGCTGCAGCGCTGCAGCGGGAAGCGGCCTTACGACTCCGAGTACACACGCGCTCCACCTCCGTCGCTGTTGGGTGATAAGGAACAAGACGGTCGATCGTTACCGAGACGAGACGATTAAAGCGAACCTTTGTTCCATGTAGAACAAGACAATGAGAATATTACGAGTCATTAGCTTTGATGTTAAGAAACACATTGAACTACTACTACTTAGCAAAGAACGCGAACCAACACTCGCTCGTATTCCGTTCTCACGGGCGGATCAGTATCAAGGTCTCCCGCGTGTTCGTACCCAGCAGGTTGAAGCAGTCCTTGAGGATGCTGGTGAGGAGGGCGGGCAGCCGTGGCAGCGGCACGAGCCCCAGCGCCGCTCGCTGTTCGCGCCGCGCCACCCGCACCAGCGCCGCGCACAGCGAGCCCGCCGCCTCCGCCTCGCGCTCGTCCATGGCGTCGATGCACTCGTCCGAGTCTGCCCTCGAACATCGCTCCATATAAATCAAACTTATATTATCGGATTGCTTCGCGTTGGCTTAATACTTTCGGTATTTTCAAGGTTTAATATTTATAAGATGTGAGGCAACCCATGGACCCGCCATGTTTTGCCACATCACCTGTATGATCCAGGGAACTCTCGACTAGCTCCTCGACATGCGAGCCAAAGATAAAGATTTAGTCATATGAAGAGCCCTGGTTGCTGCAAGAAACATTCGTCCTCTCATATCCTTCGATTACCCTAAAAACCGCCTGAGCCCCACAGACTTGAAAGGATAATGACAGCACTCACAGGAATCATTGATGGATCGCCTGGGCCCGATAGCCAGGCCCGTAGACTGCTCCAAGGTCTGCGAGGCCTTCATCATTATATTGATAGCTCGTTTTTCCAAACTGAAACAAAATAAACATAAATATCCCCACATTATCAATAATAAAACGCCAGCATCGGCACTTACACCTTCTGTATTTTGCTCGTTCTGCGCTGTGTGCTGTCCGTTCGATGCAACATGTTCTTAGATTTCTGAAAGAAGATTCATCAAATATATTGGACAGCCAGTCTACAGGCAATCTCACGAATAATAAGCATTCAGGTCGCGTCCATGGTGGAGCTGCTATTAAAGTTATCTTCTGGTCGCTACGACACACACTGACACAACATGTCTCACCATGAGCGGAGACGCCCCCATGGACCTGCTCCTCAAGTAGTCCTTGAATGCTATCAGTGAGTTGAGCGCGGCCGGAGCCCTAACCGCTAGCAGGGGGGCGGAGGGCGCGCGCCCCGCGGCACTCAGCCAGGCCGCCGCACTGCGCATGCTCTCCACGGCCGTGTTAGTGGCGGAGTTCCCGCTCACACTCACACTGTCCACACTTGAATCTATGAGACAAATGTTTCAATGAAGAACACTTGGATACAAAAGATTACTAAGTGGACACAGAGATATGTCGTTAAATCTATGTTAACCTAGAGTTTGGAAGATAATAATAATAATTAGATCAAAATCTCAATACTATTATTGTGTATTAGTGTTGCTAGGTCGGTGTTGTGAAGTAATAATATGCCGTCAAGTGTAGTGAAGGCAGTTAATTTGATTATATGCGGTTATTTTCGTTGGTATCGTTTTGTATTATGAAACTATTGACTGCTACCACTATCCTGCACTAACCCTCTTCTAGAGCAATCATATCCATAAGTGTAGTGGGAGAAAGCGGCCGAGTGTTACGACTGAGCAGTTCCTCAAAAGCACCTTCCAGCTTTATAACTCCTGTATTGTATAGCTGGTTCTACAATATTATTTTTAAAGAATTAAATATTGGCATCAAAGTTTAATAAGAAGTTTCAAATAAATTTGACTTACAATATTTTCCAATTCAACACTTTGTGGGTTATTTTTATTGAAATAGTTCTGAGCCTCTGCCAATTTATCCAGAGCCTGGAATATGTATTATAAAATGTTAAGGATACATAGATAAGCCATAAATTGGTATACAATCATCATTCTTACCTCTAAATAGATATTCAACGACTCTGTAGTCCCGGTATGAGGCCCGGCCTGTATGAGGTCAGCCAGCTCTCGGGACACCATGTAGTAGTTTATAACATGGTCCAGAGCTGTCACTGTGCTCTCCATATCTTAGAATAAATAAATATTGAAAAATTTATAAGAACAATAACATGACGGTTTTAATGGGTTTTGGAATTAACGAAAGGGTACAAGATATACTACACTTCAGTTTATGCCCTGGAATTTTGATTGAAGGATATTCTTACTATGGTGTATTTGTTGCAGTCTCGCTGTGTCTCCATACAGTGGCAAGACAGCAGTCTCTAACTGTTGCAGGCGTTGCTCACACGCACCCAGAACATTACAGACATCGCTAGCAAGCGAAGAGCTTCTATTTGCTGCCGCCTTTAGCTCCTGGATATTCGTCATTTCCTAGATACGCCCATACATTAAATACATGTAGCACTAAAGTTTTTACGGAAAATATTAATTCATGATACTCACTCGTTTTAATTTCATTTCTATTTCAAATTTCTTTTCAACCGCATACATTATTACTACTTTATAGAACTTATTCACTTTTGAACTAAAATTTACTATCAATATAATATCTTGCACCACAACAAGTATTCAACACTATAGATGAATTAAAAATATTATATTTTTTATTCTCATAACATGCCAATGCCGCAGTTTCATTCATTTATCGTTGATTCGTGATTAACTCTCACTAGAAATTATTTAATCTCCAATGTTATGACATTTTTGTTTTCACATCTGAGCCTGACAATTGATAATTTACATTATTCAACTAGTATGACATTGCTTTAATTAAATCACAACGTTTAAACAATGAAAGAAAAATATTGGTAAATTGATTTTAAGCAATGATAACTGTGCAAATTTAAAAACTATCTCTATACATAAATTAAAATTAAAAATGATTAAAACTGTAAAATTTATACATAATATAGTTTTAGTGTAAGTATCCGAACAATAATATGGTGACGTGAAGTACGACGTCGAGACGTGGCTGACGTTTACTAGTTTGAATTGTCGAACTTTTACAGTCTCTCGCTTGTGTAAATTGCGCTCATTAATTACAAGACGAAAAATCAGTGTAACTATATAATTTATAGTTGAATATTATAAATCTATATAACGGTATGTTTTATTTTTTGCGATTATTATTTCTAATCTATATTATATTTGGTTTATGTAAATATAACTTTTTTTTTACATTTTCAGAAAAATGGATCAAATCGCTAAATTTGTCGAACCTGGCAAGCAGTTCGCCAAGGACTCAATCAGATTAGTGAGAAGATGCACGAAGCCTGACAGGAAAGGTATGTGGAGTGTAATTCCAGACTATTCCGATTAAATTTTCACTTATATTTTTAACATTGTCTGACAGATTATAATTTGTACTGCTGGCATCCCGCAACTTGCATTCTAATATGAATACCTTTACTTAATATAACCCTTATTATATCGTTAGATTTTTTTTTCCAGATGTCATTTACCCTTAACTTTTTGTAGGGATTTATTCAATTGTTTTACTGCTTACAATCACAAAGTTTTGTTTCAAACAAAGTGCTCTGTCATGATTATTCTCAAGTTAACCTTACATATATAAATGTATTCTATAAATACACAAACTGGGGTTAAATATTATAAACGACTATTCAATAACTGGCATTGAATTTAACATTTTTATTTATAAAACTGACATTTTAACATTTTAGAAGGACCAATATAGAATAAATATTAAATGTTAATTTGTTTCTTGTTTCAGAGTTCCAGAAGATAGCGATTGCAACAGCGATAGGTTTCTGCATCATGGGCTTCATAGGATTCTTTGTGAAACTGATCCACATCCCAATCAACAACATCATAGTCGGCTCGTGAACTCGCACACCACTCTAAGCTTTAGTTGTTAATTATCTCTAAGTCCGACATGTCTAAGTTAATTCACTTTCATATCTGTCATACAATTTTATTAGAATAAATTATTTCATTTTCTAATCATGGTATGTTATTTTTTATTTCCACTGGATCGCACTTGACTGTTTACTGCTCAATAGGGGGAATAGAGTTGTAGGTGGTTGCTGCACTATTTTAGTTACAGCCTGTTTCTTCTAGCCTTGAAGACACCCAATTATAATCGGAAGGACAAACTTGGGCAAACGGTTGCAATTATGTGCTATGAGGAAGGAATAAGCATATCACTATCTGGATGTGGGGATGTTCTATATCAAAAGAATGAATTCCCACCATGTGTGTGGTTGTCCGATAACGGAAGGAGATACAGGAATAAAGCATGTAATTCCTGTCCATACTTCCCAAGATGTATCTGACAGAGTACATAGCATGAGCTGTGCTCAAGAGTGACTGCAGTAGATTAGACCAACTCGAAGTCACTAACAAGCCTTTCTGCATGTCGTCATGGAGTCGATAAGAGTGAGATGACATTTGGCAGCGATGGACCAAGTGGCAACAGTAATCCATACAGACTTGAGCTTTTATAGACAAAGAAGCTCTCCAGATGTAAAATACTTTTGTAAGTACATCAAGTTTCCTTGCCTGCTTTAGACTCCATGAACCTCCTAAATTTAAAACACAAGCATAGCTTAGTAATAACTGAAAACAATCGAAGTATTCAAAAATTCTGAATATTTTAAGAAGGAAATATCAGTAGTGAAAAAACAAACATTATTTCTTTAATGTTAAAACAAAGCAGTCTCTTAATTTTGTAACAAAATTAAAGAGAAGCTCCGACTAAGGGATGTATCCAGGAGGGCAGACATGTGGAGAGGAGAGATTATTTACAGAATATTCATTAGTTTGTGGGAATTGGAACTAAACAAGTGATAGCAAGAAATCATAATGTTTTATTTTCTTTAGGGAGACACTTTATTATATTTATAGATATTATATTGGCTAATTAAGTTGATTTGTGGATAAGGATAACTTGAGTCTTATATCACACAATATTAACAGGAATTGATTAGTGATTTTTCTTAAAATTATTATTGTTTTCATAGCATAAAGCTTTTTACATACTTGTATTCATTATGCTGATATTATATTGTTAATAACCCTAGGATTTGTATCATGCTTCTACACATTTTTACTGCAGCAAAGGTCTTTTTAGCCGATGTATGTAATAATTCTATTATAGTACACACAAACACATACTACAATATGTGTCTATAAATAGAAATATTTTAATATTAAGACCAGAAAAATAATTGCTGACACCAGAGGTTCTCTCACTTATTGAAGTGAAATCTCTTATGCGACTTCAAACAACTAATAAGGTTGCGTTAAACATTTTACGCTGAGGGAGGGAGAAAGCGAGATACACAAATGTAGAAAGTAGAAGAAAGAAATAGAGTGAGTCGGTAGATTCCAAGCACATGCCCATGGTATTGTTGCTATGCAGCGAAGTAAACAGTGTAAGCGTCGTGAAATTAGCTGAAATCCGTACTTGTTGTTCTATATTGATAATACTTAATTTATAAAATTTATTATTTTTTAAGCTTGATTTGATACACATATAATTTAATAGGGCTTTTTATTTTCAAATTTAGTGGATTAGAATTGTTTACAATTTCCCTTCTTCCTTGCGGAGGGACTCCATGCACTATTCATTTTTTGTATTACATTTTATAATACCCTGAAGAAACATGTCAGAATAAACATTAACTTTCAAAGTTTTACTTTAAAAAAACCCTACGAAGAAATATTATCCTGTAAAGTGTAAACCATGTTGTCGACTGTGTAATGTCACACTATTTTTATTCTAAACTAACGTCACCTGTCGGAGGGTGAACACAAACATACTGATGGTTAAACATACAGGAATATAGATGGCACCCGCGTTACCAAAAACAAATATGCTTTTGCTTACATATTTGTTGTTGGTCATTTGTAAGGTTTTGTGCCATCATAAAAGATTATTCTTTAGCAAATTTTGATATAAAAACAATTATATTTCATATACAAACAAACAAGACAAATATAAGTTGAAATTAAATAATGTTGATCTTAAATATTTTGCTAATAACAAAACATATAATTTTATTCCAATTATTATTCAAACGGTATATACTTTTTTTTTGTTAAATTCCTAACCTTATTTACATATTAAGAAGATAATATCGAGAATTTATGATTTATCCAATTTGTACTCTGGTGTTGAAAAGTAACGTCCATCACTCATTAGGGTGACAGAGGGCAATGTGACTGTCATAGAGTAAATAGAAGTTTTATATTATGTTGTTCAATAAATAAATGGAAACTGTGTCATGGATTGAAATTTTATTTGGTTTAAACATTGAGCACAAACATTAACATCAATTTAAAGATAGGTATATATAAAATTGTAAATATTCATACAAATGTATTGTTATTCATAAATAAAATGAAGAGCATCAAAATATTCCGATTTAATCGTAACTTCATTAAGTTATTTTTTTAGTAAAAAAAATCCTATAAAATGTTTAACATTTCGAGGAAGACATTGAGTTTAAATCACAATGACTAATAATTTGTATTTATAATTATAAATGGAGTTTATAACTAACGTGGAGTATGATTGTAGCCACAAAATACTCTAATCTCTCTCTGTAAAAACCTAAATTTGATTGATAAAATCTTTTTTAATATTTTTATCAGTAATAAACAAATCGTGTATTTACGGCTCTAAAACAATATATATTTTTGCCTTAAAGTCACTCGTAGAATTGTAATGTAAGGCCAGAGATGCATCAGTCACATTTGTTTCATATCGGTTATTTTTGTTGCGTTTTAAGTGTAGTGTATCTCTGGCATAAGATTTGACACATTAGTTTTAATCTACGTTATGTATATGTAGCTACATATATGTGTTTTTGTTATTTTTTCTGCATAACGTGTATGTAGTAGGCGGGCTCGGGCACCTTGTCGAGTGGCTGGAAGTCGGCGTATATGTTGTGCTGTGCGCGACCGTCGAAGGCCGCGTCTAACATACGGGTGAAGGCGTCCAGGCCGTGAGGGTAGTAACACAAGCGGAATTCACTACAAATATAAAAACAACTGTGAAAAATCATAATTTCAGACTTTAGAAACCCTCGCCTGTTGCAGTGATTTAAATTAATAGATGTTGTAGTATAACGAAATTCATTGCTACGAGAGGGTTCGAATCTGCGTCAAGAATTTCACATTCCAATATTCTTGAAATAAGCTGATATTTCTCGACACGACTTGGAAAATTAAGCATGCTGTATATAAAACATTATTCTGTATATTTAGTGTTTTATTCAGTGTATATGTCCACCTTCTCTCGGCATTCGGATCCTCATCCCTGGCGTCGATGCAGTAGTCCAGCGCCACCAGCTCGGGCTTCCCGCGGACCACCAACACAGAGGTCTTGATGTCAACCGGGTACTTACACTGAACAAATATAAGTTAAGATGACATAACGTTAGTCACACGTGTCCGGTTCTAAGTTGTAACGACGCTAGCAAAATTTCAATGTATGACACACGTCGGTAAATTTTTAGGGAGCTTAAATTTTGATGTTAACGATGCGTATTCCACTTAATCTTAGGATTTAATCCACAAAGAATTAAACTTTAACTCACTAATTGAATAAATAAAATATCTTACAGTCACAGCGAGGATGATGAGTGTAAAATAAGTGAAATTGTCGTGTCGTGTACGTTGTAGTTACTTTAAAGTTAAAAAGTCTAAAATTTTGTTATATCATTAATTAGACAGTAACTAAAGTGAATGATCTGTCCATCCTAGCGACGTGAACGATCTAAGGTTATCACTTAGATACACAAATATTATTAAATAATAAATTTAGATAGGAACAACTGACTCTTGTTCTGTCATGATAAAATAAGATAAGTGAGACGAAACGACATATTTTAATTTTTATATTGCTCAATTGATAGCTGACGACGACATCACCGCACAAATAAAAAAAACTATTCAGCATTACTAAGAAAACTGATTTGAATTTCTTTCTAGTTTTTTACCGGTTTTTATTTCTGCGTAACATCACTTGCTTTTAAACTTACATTATAATATATAGAGTGTCCAGGCGTGGCTCCCCTGTTGATCATGGAGTCATAATTCCTGTGATCTATGAACAACAGGCCGCCGGGCTTCAGTACTTGTGCGAAGTTCCTCAAGCACATCTTCTGTGTCCTCTGGTCCTCGTACTCGTCCAGTAAATGTGCGAACGAGTTCCCTAAACATATGACAGCATCGAACTGCACTCCTGGCATGAATTGTTCGACATCCTGCGGCAAAGTCTGCCAGTTGGCTTCTTCGATCACTGAAATATCAAGAGGTTATGCCATAAATACCTAGTCTTGTACTCATAACTAAATTAAACAGATCTGATATTAAAGCTTGTTTAAAGCTCGCACCCCACTCATCGTATCTCTGCTCCCTCCGTCTCTCCCAGCGAGCTTTCAGCGCGTGTTTCAGCATCTTATCTGAGGCGTCCACGGAGACTACCTTGAAGCCCTCATCCAACAGCATCATGGAGTCGATCCTAGAAAAAAAATTGTATCAGTAACAGCTCACAAGTTATATTTCTTATGTAGATAAAATATCTGTAAAATGCAAG
The DNA here is from genome assembly GCF_018135715.1 of Danaus plexippus. NCBI lineage: Eukaryota > Metazoa > Arthropoda > Insecta > Lepidoptera > Nymphalidae > Danaus > Danaus plexippus. The sequence continues at coordinate 8,858,863 of NC_083547.1, forward strand.
TCGATTGGTGGGGACTGGGTGGTACCTAGCACCTACTGTATACATCAAATACATATAATATAAAAAGACAGTTTTGAGTAATAACGTGGTGTCCCTAAAAACTACAGCTCTACAGCAAAGTTACATGAGATTTTAAACCCGGAATAACATTAGTTTTTACAAAGAAAGAGATCTACTGGACTTTTAATACTTTTTTTAAATACAAATCATGTTTATGCAAACATTAGTTTCATTATTATCCGGTTTCCTAATTACAACGCGGTAAAACACATAAAAAAAAATAAAAACCTCAGTAAAGGTTATCGTCAAGACGATACTTTCAACTTTTCTTAGTCATAAATCGTTGGCATCATGATAATTTGAAAACACAGTAAGGCCGTGTATGCTTAAATCAAGATTGCTTCGTCCTAACAACGGTGGGTTAGCAGTTTTCATTCATAAGTCTTCGCAAATTATAGAATTAACGTAATTTACGTAGGATATTGAGTGAGAAACGGCAAACGCATCGTATGAAGTGCAACGATGCAAACGTGTGCTAAGTATACTGATAATTTTAGTAAAATACTCTACCATAATAAAACTAATATTTTTCGGAATATACTACGCGTATTTTATTATTTTAAAAAACTACATACTCCCGACGTTTCCTTTACTATTCAGTAACCGTGATCACGGTAGTGTAGTTTTTTAAAATACTAAAATACGTGTAGTGTTATCCGAAAAAGATTAGGTTAATTTAAATGAATACTCGCGAAAGTCTTAGATCTCATTTTCTACCATAATTATAAATATAACTATCACAAATATCCTCTGGCAGGAAACGAAAATAAGTTGAATATAAAAAAAAAAGTTATCAAACATATTATTGCTATTTACTTAATGTGATAATGAAGTAATACTTTTTGTTAATATATAAGTTGAATACAATTTTTTATTGTATAATAATTTCTAAGTATTTAAAAAATACATACCTACTATATTATGTAACCATGAATATTATGTTAGTTACAGTAGGTAGTGCAGACGGTCGAAGTATATTATTAATTATATGTATATATACATTTATATTAATCATTAAAGAGTAGTCTATAGTTTTAACGTTTGGACACTGGAACAACTAAAAGGTTTCCAATCTCCATACTTTTTAATACATACGTTTTTGTTATCTGAACAATTGAATATTATTTTATAAATTTCATTTCACTTATGAACAAGAGCGAGAGCTGGATCTTAATATAAACTCTACATTTTATCAGTTACAGAATTAACTGATAAGGTAAACGTTGAACTTAAACAATCCATCAAAACATAATACATTACAAAAAACCTATAAGTTAAGTACGTCATCAAATTGTGATATCATGATAGTATATATTATTTATATTGTATAGGTTTTCTTGCTTTTTTATGTGCAAAACATATTTGTGTATATCGTTATCATACCCCGTCCCACAGGCTACGTCCAGCACCGTCTTACATCCGTGTCTCCTGAGCAGGCCTGTGAGGAAGTCCCGGTAGTTCTTCGTCCTCTGGTTGCTGTCTCCGATGTACTTCTTCCACACCCTGGCTGCTTTCCCGTCGGCGTACTGATCCTTCACCCCCTCTGAGGGTATGCCCTGCGATCGCGAGTGGAACACCTTATCTGACGACATGATTAACTGCGAAAGGAGCATTTGTATTTTGAATTAACGCTTTAATCTTGTTTTTTGCGTTAACTTATGTTTCTCACAGTGATTTTACATAAATTTAACTAACGTTACGTTTAAAACCAATATACTGATCAAAAAGCATCATAATTATAGTAACTTGGTTATAAACACGTGTTCCCAGTATAAATATCCCCTTCTTCCTAATTGCATAAATTTAATTTCGCTACTCATTATATTTTGTACATCGAAAAGTTTTAACCTTCGCCTTAAGGATTACGATTAAAAAGTTATAGACACAAGGTATACATTTAACAGGCTTGTCAGTCAGTAAACATCCGGCTATTAATTTCATGTGTGATATAACACTTGTAATCAATTCTCTTACATTGTTAATAGTTATGCGAAATTGCTCTAACGTGGACGCATTGTAAAAATATTTAAATAAATGAAGAAAAACCACTTAGAATCTGTGTACATAAAAAAAAACTTACTTCTTCTTAATAATGGTTACAGGACACAAGATCTTTGTAGAGCATATGTTTGTATGTATAGTAGTATAGTACAATATATTATTTTAATGAAATGATTCACATAAACATGAATGGGTGTAACGACAAAACGGTATTAAACGGGAAAGTCCCGACCGACACACCAAAACATACGGCACAGGATATACACTCGCATTAATACGTTTTTAACTTTTATAGTGTATTTTAAAAACTAATATTTATAAAATTAAGACGTCTATAATTCCTATTTTACAGATTAAAATGTTATTACTATTGGTTTAATATATATTAAAAGAGACAGTCAACACCAAGGAGTTAGCATAGATTCAATATTAATTATTAACAAGACAACGTTATCTCAAACGTTGGTTTAGCGAGAGTCAGTTATACAGTAAAGATAAAGGAGTCACTTGTGATAGTAGGATCACAACATCTCTTATAACACTAGAACCGACCATCACTTCATTCACTTTAACATATTAGGTTTGTATTATGTGTATTAAGTACTTTATACGACATTCTTACCGTGAGTTCTCACCATCAACTTAACTACAAGTTTGAACGCCACATAAATATGTAACGCTATAGTAAACGGTACCGTTACGACTCCTCCTCAAAATAAACAGACTACCAGTGTAAAGTATATAATAAGTTTTTTATTAACAATATTTCTTAGGGTTAGTTCTCATGTGGCTCCTTGCGCCGATACTATTTAAATGATCTTATAACGAGATGTAAGAGAAGTAAAAAAATGCTATAAATTATTTGTTTTCAGAAATGATTATCTAATCTGCATAAATTATCATAAGTTGTAGAGGCAAAGTTTGTAGTCACGATGATAGTTACGAGATTATGAATTAAAGATAAAAAATATAAATAATAATATATTTCTTAAATTCATTAATTATTGCTTAATAACTTTTCTTACTTTGGTTATCATTCTTAAAATATGCGTTACTTACAGTCAGTCTGAATTAAAAGCTACCGAGCTAGACTTATTTTTAAACGTTGTCTTCACGTAGCATTAAATACTTGTAATTATAATAAAATAAAATCTTAAACTCGTTCTGAAACTTACATGTTAAGGAAAGTGTCGGTGCTTAAACTGCCGGCTACACGGCCGACTAGCGCAGACTGACGTGTGTCACATACATAACATAATTGTAATAACATCACAGTAATGACGAAATAACGACACGCATTACGAGACTCTGTTTACGATTAAAAATATACACGTCTAAGGAATATGTATAATATTTAGTCTGTTTATAATGTTAAAAACACCAAGTAACGTATCATATTTATGTGCCAAGTGTTTAAACTTTAGTCTCGTGTTATTCGCGTGTGATGTAATACTGTTATGTCTTTTCAAGGACAAGTTCGAGGCTCAGCGACCTATTGAACACACTCGTAGTAAAATCTCTATCAGATTCAGGTTCCAGTCGCCGGCTAATACCTATTTTTATTATCTTTAACTCATTTTCTTTCATTTAAATGTAAATTTATTTCTAAAATTTTCTTCACCCTTAGAATACGGTTTATGTGATTTGGTAATAGTTTATTCTGCAGAATTCAAAGTAACTGATTATAATATAAGCAACTGAATTAGACCTTAATGTGTAATAAATTATATTATATCAATTCATGGACCGGTTTATGATTTGTTCTGGTTTCGTCTCTTTATCGCCAGAAATATAAACAAAATGGCCCTAAACGTGACCTGGTGATATCTCGGAGACAGGTTTAATATAAAAAGTAAACGACATCGGATCATAACAAGATTACCGTAACAAAAAATAGTTTCTACTATGTTGGTAATTAATTAAGTTATTCTAAAACTTATTGTGAATAAGTATAAGTACATATAATAAGTTTTAATAAAATACTGTCCATTATTAAAATTAATAACCATAAATATCCATTTAATTAAACATACGGTCTTATTTCTAAAGGTCTTATGTCACATCTTTAAGTACATAATTCATTTGTAATCATTTTATTTTACCGGTTTTTCTTATATATAGTAGTTCACTATTAAAGGGAAAAAGAAAAACTCAAAATTATATAATTATGTAAGCGTGTCTTCAATTCAGATTGAAATAAATTGTTCCACCATTTGTCAAATGTAAAACATAAAAACTAATACGATATTGCATTTTTGCGAATATTCCAAGATGAAAATAATGAGCTTTGGTTTCGAAGAAAGAAGATTGTGATATACAAAAAAACGGTATAATATAATTTTATAAAAGTAGAACTAAACTGTCCACAATGAATAATTATATATTAAGTATATTTTAAACAATTACATTTCCCAGTCCCAGCGTATCCCATGATACTTTTTTTATTCTTTTGCTTGCAGTTATTTAAATTTTAATCATATTTTTTAATCCGATCAGTCATTTTGTTCAACAAAAGTAATAATACTTTAATTACAAAACACAACTGACTTTTTAAAGAAAACAATTAAAACAGTACGACTTCTTGGTAAATCACTTGTTTATTTCCAATTTTCACTAAATAATTACATCCAAAAAGGCTCTTTAATTAATCTCTCCTTTGATCTCTTCACCACACCTCTCCCCTCCTCGATACATCACACCACTTCACGCCTCACCCGCCGCCAACTCACCCCTTAGTCAATACAGCTCCTCTTATTTTTTTGTAACACTAATAACAATATTTATTGTTATTATATTTTAAAATAACATGTTTTGTGTTGATCTGAAATATTATTGCTTTGTACGTAATCTCGTTGTGTTTTTGTACTGCCAGGTCGTTAAGTCACGAACCCTGATAAATCTAGCTCTTCCGTCATTTGTATAATTAATTGACTCTTATTTAACTATCTTTCTCAGTACCCACACGCTATGAGAAGATAGGTATTTTTTTTCTACGGTAGTTTACAATTACAAAGATGATATGTAAAAATTAATTGTGCGTCGAGTTCATCCGCGAGGAAGAAGTGAAACTTCGTAATGTTGGAATGCAAACAGGAAGGGGTTAAAATGATTTTTTTGTGCTTTTTTAAGACAAATTTTATTAACATTACCTACAAGTCACAATTGATTGCCCGCAGGCGTTCGAGCGCCACGCATTCCCAATCGCTCTGTCTCTCTTTATCTCCCTCCCCCCAGGTATGTCAAACGTTTAACGCAACCATGTTGGAAGTAGCACGAGAAGTTTCACTCCAAAAGCTATTATGTATAACATGTTTATATTTATGGATATATCACTTGGCAATGAACTATAGCAAAATATAAAACACCAACGTGGCTGTATGGACTCGTACCTCTGGTGAGATGGAGGATGTCGATAAAAAAAAATTAAAAAAGTTTTTTTACTAAACATAGATTTGTAATTGACTCAGGAAAAGTCAGGGTTAGGAAACGACGAGTGTTCTCCAAAAACTTCGACCAAGCTAGACTGGCAGTTGGATTTCGATTTAAATATATTATTAAAACTCATCTAAATTATACATTAATATTGTTCGAGACCTCTCTCAGCCATATATCTGTATTTTTTGTCAGTAATAAATTTTTACACGATATCGTATAAACTTAGGTCATTGATTGAGATCCCCGAAAAACGCTCGCTGAAATCTTGAACATCCAACATGGTGTAACTTTCTTAACCACGATACAAGTGACAGATTATCACTTTTGTAGACTATAAAAAAAATCTTTTCATTGAAATATAGGTGGTTATTCACAGGTTTAATGGTTGTATAATAAATATAACGGTGGCCAAAAACACAACTATACTTTTAATTAATAATTGCAGTGATGAGGCGTGGAACATGTAATAGGTTTATATTATTAAAAAAATATTCATTCAAATCACCGAATAACTATGTTCTGTACGGCTGTAATGCGACATGCGATAGATAGAACGTAAAACAACGGCGGTGATGGATTGTTTCACATTATATAAAAAAGAAAAACTTATTGTTCCATATTTACGAGAATAAAGGAAATTTGGACGAATTCAAAATGTATTCAGTTAAAGTGGTAACAACTAATGTCTTGTTCTGAACGACATATTAATTCTGTCATTTGTTTTTTGGTCACCCCTCACCCGGCCTAGTGTGTGTGAATCAAAATGTCTTTGTAATAATAATTATACCAAGCTATCGCTCAGTATCCCCCGTCCTCAGTGAGCTCCGGTCGCATCTCGTGGTTACTCATCAACTCACATACTTAACGAAAACGCGTATAATTCCTATTTCTTCATAACTTTATATTGTTCTAAACATCAACTCAGTAATAATGTATAATTACTACGGCATACCAATAGTAATGTAGTGCTCGTGGACTGACCGTGTACCTGTTTAAAACACTTTATTCACCAAATGAATTAATTCATACATCAACTATAAACATTGCTTCAGTGGTTCCTTGTGAGGAGGTCGTTCGGTCTGTGGTGCGCCGGTCAATGTTCATTCCTTCAGCTCCTCGCTTACAGCCGGCGCGGACGGCGACTTCATTTTATACTGCATTTAATTAACAATGTTAAACTATATATATGTATGTACATTGTACAGATGTCACTCGGCGCCACATGAGCCTGTCCTTTACATGCCGGCCCCTACATCACTGGCGTCTATCCCGAGCAGCGCCAATTCCTCCAGCTCCTCCTTGTTCCTGGAAGTTGGGTCCTTCTTCTCCATTACTTCGCCGGTGTGAGCCGGCGTCTTGTTGTCGTTGGTGGTGGTGGTGGTGGTGGTGGTGTCGGCGGGGGTGGTGGTGGTGGGGGTGACGTGAGCGTCGTACACCTGTTGCTGGAACATGCCGGTGTTCACGTCGAAGCCCACGACGACCGGCGGCTGAGCCAGCAGACCCAGCTGTTGAAAGGGAGCCATCATGCCGCCCATGAGTCCCGGGAAGGCCCCGGGCGGCGCCAGACCCGGCACGGTCTGGTACATCTCGGCCTGCCCGTCGCCCTTCACCTCCGACGGGAAGATGATGTCCAGAGCGTCCTGGAAGTCCTTGGGCAGGTGAGCCGGCGCCGTTGGAGCCCTGCAGAGAGGATAGTTTTAATACAAGTCTTCGTTTAAGTTCGGGTGGTGTTGTTTTAGTTGTCTCACGGCGGAGGCGGCAGGAAGGCGTGTGTCATGGCGGGCGGCATCGTCCCGGGCAGAGTTCCCGGCATGGCTCCGAGTAGAGACGGCATCTGCTCCGCCTGCTGGCGCTCTAGTTGGGCCTTCGCGATTTTCTCCTTGAACTCCGCCACCTGTGTCAAACCATTCTTACTCTTACCTTCACGTACACAACTTTTACTATTAGATAACAGATAAAATTTATTTTACACCAATATTTTTAGTTTTACCCCATTTTTTTTATTGTACCAAAGTTTAAAATACTTTGCTAATAGGATTATTACGTATCAATATAAAATCTTACTAGAAAAAGTATTTCCAAGTATTATATAAGTCTCTACCTTCTTCTGTATCTCAGCGTCCATCTCCACTCTTCTCTTCTTGGTGGCCTCGTCTTCTTTCTTCTTCTTCTCCTCTTTCTTTGGTTCTTCTGTTTTCGACGTCTTCGTTAGATTCTTGTACACCGGCATCTTTCCTGTAGCAAGCTTTACCTTAATATCTTTTAATGTCTCCACAGTAACTCTTGAAGACCTCTAATCATTTCGTAGTTACATTGAGTAGGAACGTTATTTAGCGTTTATTAAGATGATCGTATCTTGTCAGTGTCACCTACACGTTCCCTGGATTCCGTCCGATGGTACATATTACATTGGCTTATTCAGTCACCGATCAACCTTATCCTAGGCGAGTGCCCTCGTCCACTCTCTTATACCAATTATACTCTACCAATGAAGGGCATCATCTTCCTGATGTCTGTTTTCTTCGCGTCCGTCCTCTCGTCTCTCCCCTCATCTCTCCGCTCATGTCTATCCTCTCTCCCGTCGTCTCTCCGCTCATGTCGCTCCTCTCTCCCGTCATCTCTCCGCTCGTGCCTCTCATCTCTGCGCTCATCTCTTCGTCTCTCATCTCTCCGATCTCTTTCATCTCGCGATCGGGATTCGCGACGCTCGTCGCTGTTAAATAAGTATTTTTTAAACAATTTTTCCTAATACATTGCGTTTTATATTTGTATTTTAAATATATATTTTAGACAAACGCATATATTGCCGGCCAAAAGTTTGAGATACCACCCACATCAAATCAAAAATAATAAATAAATACTAGGACTGCCTTCGAAGTAAGTTCTAAGAATGAATTGATGTTAAATCTGGACAGGGCCAAGTCTTTTGCAACGCCCCTTGTGCTATGTAATCAAGTCTTAGACAGCTTCAGTTGTGTTGGCACTAGTAAGTTACATCCGGCTTAGTTGTGTAACAACTATGACAGAACAAGTGTCATTTCTAATGACTCTCTCCCATGTTAAGATATGTTCAGGAGGAATATAACTCAATGAAAACTCATTATTAGATCGGTTTTAGAAAGCCAAAACCAACCGGAAGTCTGTTAGCACGACACAAACCCAATATATTTAGCAATGAGCAGTTTGTCACATCTTGAAGCTTATTTAGTTAGGTTGGTTAATGGGCATTTTATTGGTGACAAAAAGTGGTGTCAAACTTATGGCAAGTAATATATATATGAAGATCAGTATCATTATTCAAGTCACCGGTACTGCCTGGCCGGGTCTCGTTGCTCCCTCTTCTCCCGCCTGTCGTCCTTGTCCATCTTGATTCTGGAACAACAGTTAATCAGAACAGTCAAACAACGGGCTGTCATGTATTTTGCTCACTAGATCTCCTGAGTTATCGTTTCAGGATAAAGTGTACTGATATAATTATTATTTCAAAAAAGTGGGTAATTCTTAAACTGTTGTGTGTACCTATACAGGTGAATCATTTCGCAAATTTTTCGCAAATTGTTTTATTCTGAATAAACAAAAAAGTCTCGAGCGGAGGTGGAGCGATCTCATCCATTTAGGCTCTATCGTCGTGTGTGTGTGTGTGCGGGTGTGTAAGCGTATGTGTGTGCGTATCCTCCGACCTGGACTTGATGTTGTCCAGCAGTTTTCTGTCGTTGTCGTTGAGTCTCTCCATCTGTATGGAGGACATCCACTCGGTCAACTTCTCCTCCTCAAACTTATTCTTCGATTTTTTACCTGAACGTAAACGTGAAATAATAACACTATATTACTGACCGCACACTAGCTCGCTACATACATCGTTTTATAGTGTCATTATATCTAAACCTACTTTTCTTCTTCTTCTTGGGCTCACTGTCTGAGCCGCTCGAGCTGGAGTCGGAGCTGCTGCTGCTGCTCTTCTTTCTCTTGCTCTTCTTCTTCTTCTCTTTCTTCTTCTTCTTGTCCGTGTCGCTGGCCCTGCTGGGGCTGTCCGTCTTTCTCTTGGTGTGGAAGCCGTCCTTGTTGAAGGTGATGGTGTGCGCGGTGTACGCCGGCTTGTCTTCCAGCTTTACCTTGTTCCCGGCCCGAGCCTTTTCCAGCGCCTTCTGTCTGTCAGACATCCAATCTGTCTCCCAGTGGGGATTCTGCTCCACGAAATTCTGAAACAGGAACTGACAGTTGATACTCCTGGTGTGTGTGTGTGTGCGTATGTGTGTGAACTGACCGTGTAGTTCTTGGAATGTTGCACACATTTGAGGTGAGCGGAGGCACAGTGCAGATCACCAATGAACACGTCGCACAGCTTGCAGTACCAGGCGCTCGACGGCACGAAGAACTGGAGACCTTCACCGGGAACATAAGAAATATATTGAGACATCAAATGAATATTAAAGTTGCTTTATGTACTACGTATAAACTTTCTTGTTAGCTGTCTTCAAGTTCGAGACGTTATAAATGTCTATAACACATAACCATGCAGTGCCGGACAATTTTTTTTAAATATATTGACTGAAGCGTGCCTGTAGCGAACTGTCATTTCGCCTGTTGATAGGTCAAAAATGTGTCTGTAAGCGGTAAAAGCATTATTTCAGACACAACCTAATCGTTGAAGCCTTGAAGACACTCAAATTGTCATTGGAAGGATACAGGCACTAGCGCTGTTTGCTGTGCCAATTACATAGGAAGATTTTACCGCTTGATCCGGAAATGAGAAAGGTCTATTACGAAAGACTGGAGGACCAGGAGTTAAAGCATGCCAATCCTGCGCAAGCCCTCATAAGTCTCCGATCGTGAGACGCCTCTTTAATAGCCTTTCGTGGGAACTCGTGGCCGAGTTCAAGATTCAATCATTTGGAACTAACATACAGAGCTTTGCGGTGTCGAGCATGTGACCATTCAAAATACTTGACTTCCCATTTTTCCCTACCACATTCCGCTAAACCATGGACTGGCTGTTTCCGTATGAGTGGACTAGTTACTAGTCAGCCAGTTTTGATGGTGGGTATTAAAGTGTCCTAAAAAGACCAAGTGTGCTGAACGGTACCGAACTAGAGCCACATCAGCAGCCTCACTGAGATATTCCCATGAGCGTGTCGTCTCCTTATATACGCTGGACGAGAGATAGACACCGGAAAGAGGAAGTGCAGCGGTTGTCGAAAACTTACTTCTTATTCTTTGTTACTCTTCCTGAAACCTTCCATTTTTTGGAAAGATTAAATATTAAATATGGCGTTTGGAAATTGAAGGTAAGTAATTGTAGGCCAACAACAGCCAGACTCCTAAGTGATAGAGGGGGCTTAAGCTGAAGACTGTAAGAATGCCCGGACGCATTCTGAGAGGGCCATCAGTTCTTCTCTATCTGGTCTCCAACCAGATGATGCTATATCGGGATAAAGGGATAGAGTCACACAGTTGGTGGGGCAACTTTGGTGGGTGGTTGACCATCTATTTTTTGCCATACTACCCGCGGGAGGTTCATTCAGCACCCGTCTTCAGCAAGCGTCAGATACAACGAAAAACTTGACGTATCGTAATCGGCTCAAACAACTGTTTCGACCCATCCTGCAAACCACTTCATCGGACAACATATAGGACCGTGACAGATGGTAACATGTCGGCGCCGATGTTACAACATCCTAACAGGAATTTCTAACAAATTGCTGCACAACATATACACAACACACAACAAATTTGTTAAGTACCATTTTCAGAAAACATTTCAAGTATTTGTATTTATGAGTTTGCGATATTAACTAGTTGACTTACTACTACTTGTATTATAAATATAGAAGTAGATCCAGTGTGTTTCCTACCTCTGATGGGAGTTCTCTTGGTGGGTGCGGACGGGTAGCTAGGGAACCCCTCGTTGGCGCCCGTCACCGAGTGCCACGGCGCCTCCATGTGAGCCGCCGCCATCCTGGAGGCAGATACATGGAACATGTGGAGACAGATACAAGGAATATGGAGAAACACAGCAAGTACTGGGGCATATGTATGTGATCTGAAGATTGCAAATGATGTACAGCTTCCGTTAGTATACATACTTGTGATGAGCCGGCGAGTGGAGATGGTTGAGGTAATCCTTGGCCGTGGATGGGAACTCGTTACACACGCGACACCAGTGCATCTCGGGGTCATAGTACACGTAGTTGAACTTCTTGTTGGAGGGCGACCTGACACACACACACACATTACGAACATTCACATCACACGATAGTATCCACTACTCATGATATACCTAAAAAAATATTATAGGATACAAATAATACAAATATAATTTTCTCCATTTGCTTTAATGTTAAAACAGTACATCACAAATGTACACAGAAATAAAGTCATTGGAGTCAGTTCCTCTGAGTGTTTCTTCCGTAGACGTTTCGATGAAGGCGAGCGACTGAAAAGTTTATGGAGTTAATAGTAACAACAAAAGCAATTCATGTTATAAGCGACATCTTAACTAACAGAGTTGGCAACATTTCAAACAAAAAATGTAATCTTCGTGTTGTAGATCCTCGGAGGCGATCTGATGATGCACAGCTTCAGGGAGCTGGGTTCGTTGAGGAGCTGTGTCGTGGGTATAAAGATATGTAGATCAAACTGACCTCGTAACAGTACCAGCCAGTGTGATGTATAATGTTACCGTCGTGGACCAACCTGGACTTCCTCTTGGTTCCTCTTTCCCGTTCCCGTTCCCGTTCCTGGGTGGGCGTGTCCGTGTCGTTGAGGTCGGCCTCCTCCCCTATAATACCATTTAGCATGTCCACAACATTGTTGATGGTCTTCAGCTTGTTCTGGATCTCCAACTATACAAACGCAAATACATCATACAAGCGAATACATCTAGCTATTGATATACAACAAAGCCACATATCATATCATATCATTATCATATCATAAAAACCTGAAGCTTCGTGTTCTCTTTAAGGAACCGTTTAGTGTCCGGGCTGGGCGACCTCTTGTTGTCCCCGCGGAGTTCGCTACGTTGGTCCTTGAGCGTGTCTAACTCCTTCTTCAGTATGGCGGCTTTCTTTATATAATCCTCCCTTTGTTTCGACAACGCTATTTTCTGGTGTCGCATTTCCGATTCAATAGCTGCTGTTGGGAACGACATTGTATTATAATATTCGTTAGAGGGCGCTGCGGGCGTGACGTCACCGGCGACGCGTGACGTCACACCCGCCCCAGCTATAGGACCACATAACAGATGGACTCATACTGACTTATATAATAATATTAACATTCTCCATTACTTCACATTCTAAATCATTTTATAATCCCATAGAACTTTGGTATATTCTGCTGTGAACATGGCTCACTGTACGGAGCTCACCTGAAATAAAACTTGAATAGTAGACAACAGAGTACAGACCCTAAGTATACCTTTAGCTTATATCAAAGAATTAATAAGCACATGTTTCATCATTACTTATCCTATAATAATTCGCCAATTACGTCTCTTTATCAATCATTACAAACAGAATCTGAGCCACACAGCCAACAACTAGGAAAAAAAACATTAAGGTTTACAAAGAACAATGTTTTTAACATTTAAACAATTGTACTGATTAAAGAATAATGCACTAAAATAAAAAATAAAAATACCAAGAGAAAACCAGGCACAATATAATCTTAAACAAGATATACTTATAAAAACATAATAACCATTTAAATATGTATAAATAATATAATATGTTTGTAACATAATTGTTCAAAACATTAATTCAATATATACAAACCAATCATAATCAAAAGTAAGTCCAGGGTGTTGTCCACTTAACCTTGAAACTTATGTTCTACTCATACAGACTATAAAATGAATATTTTTTTTTACTAAATACATTTTCAATAAATCGAGCACGTCAAAAAAATAAGAGATATCTCATAGATATAACAATAAAGAGGTGAAAGGAATAAAACACGAAGTGATGACATTTTTGGAAAGGAATTACTTCTAGGAACTTCTTTAATAAGAAAAATTGCTGAAGCAATATAGACATAAAGGAGATAATATTAATAGTTAAATCAACAACGAAATACGGAAAAACTTCATAGCACACATAAAACCTGTCAAACGTTTAAAATTTACATGTTGAAGAACCAATATAAATTGAATGGATTAGTCTCTAAATGGACATATTAAGATCAGCTCATTATATAATTGTTGTAAAGTGTATCTATCTGTTAAGTATTCTGTCGTATACATTATATGAGGTGAATTGATTTTATTTGAGAAATAAATAATAAGAAATGATGGAGTAGAGAAATAAGACAAGGACTAAGAAGGCATCAGGACGATAGGATCGAGACAAGTGAAGGAACAAACAAGATTTTGTTTGAGACAAAAATATTAGTGCATATAAGGCAGTAGAGCACTCTCGCCCAAGGAGGAAGTTGTGGACCAATATGACGATTCAATTGTAAAGTGGCCTTTATATATATACTGTGGCAATATTTGATGTTTTTTTTTTATTTTAATAAAAACAGTTTAGTTTTAATAACTAGTTACCGATCAGTTAGTCCTGAAGTCTCAAATGTTGAACCACACCAGGGTTATCCCTATATACATTATATGTTATTTTGATACATAAGTCTACTCTCTCTGTCTATCATCTCATTGAGTTTTAAAAATCTGTCCAATCATTCATTGTAACATTGTAAGACAAAGTTTGAGGATATTGAGGAGAATCTTCATATAAAATTTCAATAGATCTATGAGTAGCCCTCGGAAGCTTACACTTTACCCAGACAACACAAAAACCTTTGTAATCTCTGATTACCTTTGAGATAAAGAGTAAAGCAAAAATATTTCCCTTAAATAAATCAGTTAACAAACAATAGAATTGATGAGATACCTTCTTTCTTAATCTGATCTTCAACATTGAATGTTGGGGCTGGTGGCGGCGGAAGGGACATCTGGTTCCAGGATGATATCTCGGGGGGTTGAGGAGCTGTCGGCACTCCACCAACAGACGGGAAGTCATCATACAACCCAGAGTAAGACGGCTGGTAGTTACCAACATACGCATTGCCCTGGACGCAGAGATAATATTGTCATGGTTGGTAAATAATAGCACTCATTACACTTTTATATAGTGTTGGTGGATTACATGCAATACAAACACGAAATAATCAAGAATCAAGCAAAAGCATATTACAAATTCTATAGGTATAATTTACTTCTTGGGGGAAGGTCTGTTGTTGAGGGGCAGAGAAGCCGTCTTGTAAGTGACTGTCCCATAGCTCGCTGGGCTCCGGTAACTTGGAGATCTCACTGAGAATGTTGTCATCCATCATCTCCTTCTCATTCTTCCTCGGAGTGCGACTTGTCCGCTTCTCTTCTTCCCTCGGAGGCGTCCTGCTGCGTTTCCTTGATAACTGCCGGTGTTTCTCATAGCGGTAATCGTTCCTACTCCACTCTCTGTCACGGTTATCCCGGTTATAATAGCCCTTTCTACCATAATTTTCGCGGGACATAGTCGACACTGATTCTATATTATATGATCTATTAATTAACTTATAAACAAACTAGACAACGCGTAACACGCTGTAAAACGCTATTATGACAATGACAGCGAGCCTCCATTTTGATAACAATTCTATGTTATCTGTGTCGATAGTGAGTCAATTGTATCGTAATATGGAACGTTAAATATATACAATAAAATAGGACGATCAAATCCCGTTTAATACAATTATTTTGTACTTTTTTTTTTCATTTTAATATATCATTTACTGTCACTTTTTAACCACAAATACATCATTCATTATATTATTCTATTTCCTCACTATCTATCGTTCCTTCCAGTATTCTGAAAATGTTCTGTTCGTTATGTAACGCTGACAAAGATATGAATTCAGTCGATAAAACATGTAAATATTTGTGAAGCTTCTGAAAAATTGTATTCATATATGCACCGTTTCAACAATGACAATGTTTAGTCTTCTAAAGTATCCCTTAATATTTTCGTTTATCAAGCAGATAAGATTAAAACAATTTTCGATATATTGTCTTGATTTGTATTAAGCCATGTCATTCTGCATTCAATGGGTCATTGCTTATTAGCGATCAGGTGGAGATTATTATTGATGAACATCTATATATTAAAATCAGATATAACCTTCACCACATACATCACCACCTTTTAAAAGCTTCTCAATACATCAGTTTTCTATTACTCACAGGTTATTTAGCATAAAATCAGCAATCTACTCGTTTCCTCTGGCGCATGGAATAAATATTGAAGTGTGCATCATACGACAAGTGTAACTGTTTATTTTATATATGGACTTAATTTATTTCTTTAATTTTTTTTTGACGGGTTTTTAAATTCAAGTGCCTACTTTATGTATATATGTAATTATGATACAATTTGTTATTTTATTCCTTTAAAATGTACAGTTATAAAAATAACAAAAAACATTTACCAAGACATTTGTTGGCTATCCCTAATACATGTTCCCCAGTACATGTACATACACTTATGTATTAAAACATCGTAAATTAAGACTAAATCGTAAATATAATTGTAAATTTTTTTACGTAAATGCTCGTCAGCCTAAGTATTTTTAAAAGTACCCACACTAAAAATCGAGATTTGATTGAAATTTTCGTTTCGTAACAAGATACGATGCTGATATTTTAAAACAATTTTTCATTAACCGTATATTTTGATTACAATCATTATATTTTTTTCATTATTATATCATTTTTTCTCATTGTTTATAGAACACTAAGTGTAAAAAAAATCCGTTAATGGGGAGATTAAAAAAGCAAAAGCGAGAATTTTTTCAAATATCTGCTTAGTAGACAATGAATAAAACAATCTGTAACATATTTCATACCATTACTTCACGTAACTTTAAATTTCAAAGTTGGAAGTTATTTTTTTACTATTCAATAAAATTTATTTTGGAAAAACCTTAAATAGTGTAGTATTTGGTTAAAATTTAAACTATTAACTTAATTTTTTCTAAACAATTCTTAAATGTGAAAATGACGAGGAATCAACATGTGTCAGTTAACAAAATATGTAATATTTTACAAATAATATTTTAGTGAATTAAGAAAGCTTCACTAGTATTTAAATGAAACTAATTTAATAAAGGTAAAACCGTCGACAAAAGTATCACTTTCATCTCGTCTTCGTCATCACGGTTGCTGAAAAGGAAACAAAATGTCGAGATTATGTAGATACCATGAGGCGAAACTTCTCAGCATTCAATGGATTCACCGTGCGGGTGAATCGCTTTGCGGGGAGAGGAGCATTAACAGGGACTTGCGACCCAGGTGTAGGTTTAAAAGGCACCTATCTAACGAGCGTTAAACGTTCACCTCCACTGTGCTAGCTCCTCTCTCTACCTAACTAAATTTAATACGGACCTATAAGGGCTGCCTTACAAGTACGTTCTAAGAACGAATTGATGTTAAATCTGGACAGGCCCAAGTCTTTTAGTAGCTTAGAGATTTAGGTGTTATACCTCTTAACCCCACTTCTAGCGCGTACAAATTTACGACGAACCTATTCCTAAGGAGTTCATTAGTGAGCTTGTAATAACTATTAACCTTGACGACATAGTCTTTGGGAGTGTTGTTTTCCCAAGGAACCGTAAGCTCTATTAAAAAGCTTTAAAATTCGCGAATATAGAAATGTCTGGTCTGGCTTGTTCCATCAACGCACAAATAAAATAATAAAAAACACGTCGTTGTATTCGGAAAACTTATTATGATTTAAGTGTCTACAAGCGAAAATGTTAGGTATCATCATTTTTTTGTATTTTATGAAATGTTACTATTGTTTTCTGGGAATTCTATAACGACTTTTAATCCCTGTTAACTATGTAATTCAATTTAAATCGCGATGCCGCAAGCGAGAATGATCTCTATCTAAATATTGTACCAATCGTTTTATCAATAAGGTCTGGTAATCACGATATTTAAAAAAAATATTTTTTGTAATCATTTTATTATTAATAATTTTAATGTCTCACATTTATCAACGTATTGACATCGTTGTCAGTTTTCTTATGTTAATGTAATGAAGATTTTTTTCTAAATATAGATCAATCGCAATGCCCATTTAGATCTTAGTCAATGCTATTCGATGCACTCTAGTAATTGCCATCTGCGTTAAATTGATATTGTTAAACAAACAACAATATTTGAAATTACCGGTTAGAAACTGACAATGAAGAAATCGACAACGAGAGGCTTTACTATACAAACTGTGTCAAGATTTCAGCATCCCGATTGCGAGTCATCTCTGGCTTACCTTCAACTTCGTATACATGTTGCACTGCGTCTAGAGGAAGTCAGCTAGCTCGCTGCACGGGTCGTTGCACTGGTATCGGGTATGGCGGGGAAGCAAAACTACCGCGGCCACTGAAACACAGCCATTATAGCGTGGCCGCAGACCACGCATGCGCGGCAACGGTCGTACGGCGCGAAAAAGATTATAGAGACGTGCGTCCAAAAATATAGTTTAAAAAATAATATTTTAAATAAAAAATATATAATAGTGATTGTGATATAAATAATAAAAAATACAGTAAATATGAAGTACAAGGTAGGTAAATTTATAATAATTTAAAAATTAAATAGTTACATGACATTCCCTACAAGAACCCATAGGACACACTTATACAAGTCTTTTATCCGACTACTATAACTTTTCAAAAATTTTTCAATATTATTTAGTCATAAATGTAGGTAATAAAATTTATGGATATGTGTAATGAGAAGATTATAATATGCCTCTTCCCGCAAAACCTTGAAAGCGCTTCTTGAAGCACATTAGACGCACATTAGATTCATAACAATATACACAGCGAAAACAGATTTTTATTAATATAAGATTATATTAGGGAATCAATATAGGCTTCTGAAAACCTACCCACTTTTATTTTTTTATTAATTGCTTTATATACTCAATATTTATATTACTCAATTTTTATTACTAAACGGACATTATTATTTATTATATGTTTTATTTAATGTGAAATACATTTTCGTCGTTGCGTATACATTATATATAAAACACAAGGAGCAAATATTTACAATTTAATGTAATATTATTGTAACTTTGATTGTCTCATTGTTCGGTGACTGTGCTGTGGGAGGTATTTTTAAAATTGTTAAGTTCCTGCTAAGTTTATATCATTGTCCACCTCGTACGATCAGACAATTGGATTTAAAAAGAAAGGGAAAAAAGGTAATTGTTTTGACACGCATATTATCTATATGTGTAGGGCCTTGTGTTCTAAAGTAGGGTAACTTTATTTAATGTAGGGTAAATTAAAAATAAAATGTTCGAGAAGGAAATGATCACGACATTTTGAAAATGTTGTACATATACAGTTTTACATACGCTTTTCACTAAATTATTCACATTGCATATTATTTAGCGGACATTCCGATAACTTTGTTGTAAACTTTGGCTATGTGTGATTGAATCTTAGATATCAAGATCATTACATCAATAAAAGCATTCACAAATAATTTAATGGAAAACGGGATGCTTATAATATTAAAACATAGTGCAACTAATGTTGGAAGAATATAATGGAGAAATATTTAACAAAACCATAAAGAATTTAAAATGGCCATTAATCGTATGAAATACTCGTGATGTAACCGAAAATAACTTGACTAAAAATCCTATTACATTCTGTTTGCCCTGAAACTTTTATTTTTATATTTTGGTTTCTATCCTCAGGAAGTTTTAATTTTCACTTAATTTGATTTGAAGGATACTTGATCATGCAATGATTTTTATTTAAGATTTAATTTTGCTGAATCGACATCAATCGAGTCATTGTTAAATTTTTTTTAAATCATGCTGTCTTCATTCACATTGTTTAATATTTGTATCAATTCTTTAACTGTCACCTTAAGTACTATCATTTACGTGTCAAATGTTATTACGTTTTCGATCGTGATAGGTATATATTTTTTGCACAGATATTGTGTTGTAATGCCGTCGATTGTGAAGATTAAATAGAAATAAATAATTTGTGGTTGCTTTGTCGTTTATTCGGAAAAAAGTAAAACGATAATTCATTATTAATATAAGTTTTATTTTCAAAACCTGTATAATTATTTGTAATTATAATTCGTCCGACAAGTAAAAGGGTGACATTGGCAAAATATTCCACGATTCCCGTGAATGAAGCCCCAGCCTAAAATTTTGTTGAAAATGAATTGGCGTCCTATTGTTTGGATGCAGCACTAACAGTATATTATTTATTCAGTGATAAAAGCCTGTGCATTTTTTATTGTTTCCACTGTAACTGATTTGTCTGCTTAAGCATCTGGGTCAGTTTTTGTTTATTACAACCTTTAAATTAGATGTTCATGTGCTGATTGAAATGTTAAAATTTATCACATTATTTTAACAACAATGCAATTAATTCAACATTACTAGATTAGTCTTATAAAACCTCTTTGCTGTACTCTTATTGGTTTTCAATTGGATTTCTTACATTCCTGGCCCTTGTAGTAGAATCGTAATTCATACCTCGGACAGGATCAGTATGTTATTGTAGTAACATGACCTCAATCCAACACTTAGAGAGGTACAAAAGAATCCTATATATAATGCATACGAACTATTGACCGCGTCTTACGTCTCATTATTTTTACATGGACCCATGTTTATTGGAAAAAGTAAATAAATTATCTTATAAATGGTACCTGTATTTACAAGTTTTTTTTATTCATTACATTTTAAGGACTTCTTTCGAGATTTACACTCATATCTGAAGAGTATCTAAAAGATAGGTATGTATTTTGCAAAAATATTGCTTCTATATAGTTTAAACTCATTAAACAGATTTATCCTCGACTTTGTTCATAGTTCATTATTAATAACTGCACAACATTGTTTTTTTACAAATTGTCTAATTGTAAGATAACTAGCCTGTCACTGGTGTTCGCAGGTGCGTTAGGGATGGCATAACAGACGGGCAAAAAAAAAAACCGGAAAATTTATTCGTAATAATATATCGATTTTGTTTATTTGTTAATATTGATGTACCTACGGATGTTAGTAAAGATATAAAAAGTAAGTCCGTGGAAAATTTTTATCGTTATGAGACACAAGTTTGTAGTATATAGATAAGTAAATTAAATATTGTTTCGAAGCAATCCACGACGTGATTCCTAAAGTGTACTAAAGTGTAATTCATTATTTATCTTATTTTTTGCTTCTATTTAATTGTCTTCCATGACATTTTACTAAGTTTCCGATGTCAATAAATTATGTTAATATTTAATTAAAGCGTAATAGTTAGTCTCATCATTGGCCAATTAAGAATAATAGTGTTAAAAAAGAGTGATGTTGATTGTTGAGGAAAAGTTTATGTGAGCTACAATAATTATATTAATTATTGTTGTACAAAATTAATGATAGAACAGCGCCATCTAGTAGTCACTTACGTGCTTTTAATTGAGATAGAAATAGTATAGGCATCTTTAAGAATTTCTGTTTACGGACGGAAACTCTGATTTTTATAAGAGTTCTGGAGTGAGAAATATTTTTTTGGACAGTTTAAACACAGATGTTCTCTAGTCTTATCACAAATTTACATCGTCAAACTATATGCGGAGCGTTTCTAGTTTTCGATTAATGAATTTTCATCAGTGTCAACATAGATTTATGAATCAAAACTGCAAACGCTTCGTATGTAGTGGTGACGGTATAATGGCAAGTGTTATGGCAAGCATACTTATGGACATAAATAAATAAATTTAAATTTTATCAGCGTAATTATTGGTGCATCTTCATCGCACACTAATCACTGTTAAATACAATTTTTGTTTCTAATACGAGTTCATGTTATCTTAAGCACAGTTTTATTTATTTTTATTTATTCATCTTCCTTAAAAATAAATTAGATGGTAATAAAATAAAACCTTCTACAGAGCGTACCAGTACTAACGTACATACATTCGATATAATATGATTCACCAAATTGTTTTTTGTTAATAATATCTTATTTCACCGTTGCATTGTTCGAGACGAAGATATCAATCGTGGAAGTTTCAATTTACTTTATCACAGCCGATCCTTAAACAGGCAGCTCCTCGCAGGATTAAATTACTATTTGCAATTATTATATAAACACAGGATATTAAGTAAACGGCGTTTTATATATACAACCAGCTATTCTAATCGTGTTGAAGACGTCAAATTATAAAAGAATGCGATAACTGTCATTACCTTTGAGGTATGTAGGGATGAGTCCAAGAACGCGGCATTCAGCCACATATTATTCAGGAATTCAGTGCTGTAGGAATTTATTAATTGATTAATATAACACTACAATTAAACTGGTTGCCATTATAATAATATTGAATTAATGTCATGTAATTTGTATTTATATTACATATAACTCGATGCAAAAACGTGTCGAAAGTTAGCTTTGTGTATATTTTCTATAGTTTTAGTCTTAGAATTTAGTCTCGTTACATATATTATGTTATAATTAAAATGTTATTATTGTAATATTTATTGCTTTTTATTTATAATAATTGTGTTTTCAATATCTCGACATGTTTAGTTAAAATTAAAAATTAATATTAATATCAAAAAGAAGTATTTTTATAAGCCTTCATAGCGGTTGACTATTACTTGGTACATCAAGTGGAAGTGAAGACGGAGATAGAAAATGCACCTGTAAACTTCTATCTGGAAGACATTAAATTATAAGTGAAAAAAACACCGAAGTAAACGTTTCGATCTTTAAATATTTGTAAATAATAATATTAGCAAGTAAGTTACGTAACATTATCTTGAACTTGTGGTTTCTAGTTGTGCCAACGGTCACTGTCCAATGACCAACGAGATGGTCTGTTTGAACGTTTGTAACACAGATACTATCGGAGGGAGGTAATTATATTGCCAAGAAATCGAACCTTAATCGGACCTGACACTTGCAACATCAATGATGTCGAAACTTTATTTGTTGAAACTATAGTAATGGCCATTAATTTATTTCAATATTTTTATTGTTAGTGTTCCACAAGAACTGCAATAGGAGCTTGTTGAAATACTTCAAACAAAATGCACCTCATAATATTTATTAAACTGACAAATGAAGTTTTAAAACGAAATATTCTTCGCATATAGCCCCACTATAATGACAGCAACCGCTATAGTTTTAGTATATTTAGAATTTAAAATTCATATAACCGATGTATTAAATTCGAACAATTGTAGGTTCTTCCTCGTTCTTTCTTTCTTCTTCCTCGTTCACCTTAAAAATATTTAAATATTCAATTTTTTGGATGAATGAAATATTTTTGAATGCAGGCAACACTTTGTCTCAAAAATATCGAAATAGTAAGAACGTCTGTTATTATATTTAAGCTTGATAAATTAATTATTTCTTCTTTATTTATTTATACGATAATTTAGTCTTCTCTTTAAAGTCTTCATTTTCTCATGTTAATATTTACCTATAATGTATAATTAACTAATACCATCTATTACATAAATGTAAAATTCAATTTCCGATACATATGTTTACATGGCATATTTAAATAATACTATTTCCTGATACATTATTTAGGGTTTATATTAAACATATTTAAGTACTTCGGTGAAAGGGAAAGTTTTGTTCGTAACGAGTTCAAATACTCTCACGATCAAATAGAAATTTTAAGTCCTGTCTTACAGTATAAGGACGAGAGAGAACTTTTAACTTCTAATACATTTCAATATACAATAAAACCAAAAATATATAATAACTTGTATGTAGAGAATTTAATAGTATAGTGCACACAAAACGTATGAGTTTACAATAAGAAGTAACAGAGCAAAAAGGGAAAATATACAATAGAGAAACTTTCAGCGTATCATAATGTCACATATATACTTAAAGAAATTATAATATTAATCATTATACGCAAGAGGAGTTGTTTTGTATTCTGCGCTTTAATGATAGTTTTGCTAACAATATATTGATTGAATGAAACTTTATAGTATTCAATTATATTATCGGAAGTACCACGTGTTGTTTATTATTTCAAAAGACATACTCCCGACGTTTCGGTTACTTTGCAGCAAAGTCTGAATTTTTGATAACCCGTTGTAATATAAGTATTATTTATATTAAGAGAACTCTTAAATATGAAGTAATAAATATTGTAATCGATTTCTCTTAGTCAATAGAGTTAGTTGATGATAAAATATAAACGTCAGTTAACAACGATAGATTATTAATATTAATGTATTAGATCGTAATTTTCTCTTTAGTTCACATTTAATAAACCATTTAGATTTATATTTATTTGACATAATATGAGAATGGCAAATTCTGATTTGACTTTGGAGAAAAGTTTTTTCAATAGAAAATTTTTCTGTTTAATATTAAATAATTGTTTAAGAAATACACTAAATTATATTTTCTTATCTACTTACGTAAATAGAAAATATATATACTGAGATGAATTTTTTATACTATGTCAATTCAATTAAAGAGCAAAATAGATTTTTTTATAAAGATTTGTGTTCTATACTAAAGTGTCAACAACTAAATTCAATAATAAAGGCAATTATTATACCAAAAACAGCAGAAAAGAATCACTTATTTCCTGAAATTGCAAAATATTTCTAAAATTGTTCTTACATTATGAGCCTTTCAAATCCGTAGACTAGCTTTAAAAAAAGAAAAAAATGATTTCACGCAAGTGGGACAGTAAGATCGTAACATTCTGACATAATAAACGAAGACTGTGTGTATAGTTGTATACATGCAAGGTATAATATTAAGAATAATATAAAATTAATGTTATTTTTATTGTGATTTTAAAGGACTTATCTCTCATTGTTTAAACAATTAATATTTCTAACACAAACACAATTAGTAAAGTTCAGTTATAATTTAAAATTAGAAACAAACAGATAAAGATAAAAAATGTTACCATTAACAGAGTATACAAAAATAATTAATATAAAAGAGCTCATAATCAGAACAATTTAATTTTCAATTTTACAATTTGAATTTAAGAATAATTGTCTTTTTTTTCTTCATTAAAACTTCTAGTATGTACTTGATTGTTCTTCGTCAATAATAGTAATGAATAGACATCTATCGTTTATTAATAAATAAGTTAAGTTTCCAGTTAGTGTGTTATAAGTTAAAGGAGTTCAATAACTGTAGTTTATATTACAAAACCAATCATAAAATTTCGGCTGTGAGTCACTTGAATTCACATTATTTACCGTATTAATCTAATCTCCCCATTGTTCGTTAACAATGGCGATTGATGTCAGAGCGGGTTTTAATTTATGTTGTGTCATCATTACCGATTATTATGTTTAAATTTGATATAATCCAGTTTTCACGTTTCATCAAAACATATAAATAAGACGGACTGATTCATAACCAGCTGACACCCGTGACTTCATTCGATTTAATTGATTCATTTATAAAAAAAAAACAATTGGCAGAACAAATATAACTATTTATAGACCGATTTTTTGTTTTAGGAAGATATCGCAGGATTTTTTAGGACGTTTGCCAGGTATTAAAGAAATAAAATGAAGTTGATTTCATTATCCTATTATATTATCATTGTAACACACTAACAACTGCAGACATTTATCATTTTATTTATGTAGATTACAGTTCAACTAATGATCTAATGGTCTACATATTACGGCATAAGGCAGAGAGAAAGGTCTGAAGAGGCGTTTGTCGTATAAACTTACGACATATTTTATTTTCTGCAACAAAATCCATTTAAGAGATCCATTAAGTTATTCCCCAACTATAACATTCCCTTAAATAATAAAAAAAAGGTCACAACGAGCAGAATCGAACCCGGGACTATGATACAGCGTTACGACCACTTTGCAAAAGAAACTATCGTGCTTCTATCAGATTTGATGAGATTAATTATTATGGGATAAAAATTAGTACATTTTGCGATTTTCAATTGTTCTTCTGGAAGTCAAGCCATAAAATTAGCATCATCTTATTTAGTTCAGAGATAACCGTTGAGATAAACTTCCCTCAAATTTTTGTGGTGTCTATATGTTCTCATATATGTCATGGACAAAGAGCAAATGTATCGTGACACTTGTTAATGAGGGTGGACTTGTTATATGGTGAATTCTCGTACATGAAATTTAATACCAAATTGCAATGACTTCAGTGTCCATTCATCACCAGACTCATGCCACCGTAGTCTAAACAAGACGACTTTAAACATTATATCATAATATTCGTTCAAATTGTTCCAGGTTAAGGACATAGACAATGAGAGTCAACACTCCGCCAAGATACCGTACACAGACAGCACACTGGAAGACAAGCTGTGAGTAAATTACACTTATGGTTCCTTAAAAAATATGAAATGTATTCTCCCGACGGAATCTGACGATGTTGATGTTGATGTTGATGTAGATGTAGATAATGTTTTTTTGCTTTTTCTTTTAATTTATTTATTATAAAAATAGGATTAAGAATGTTTCACGTAACACCCAGGAAGCGCAGTTCATTTGAACGAGAGACGACGACGCCATTAATATTAAACGTCTTGTATTAAATAAGAATTCCTACGACTGTATACGAGATCCCAACTAGAAAATAGTTTATATTGTAATAAAAGCTTAAAAACGTTGGCAATAATTATTGAACAATTATTGCTGTGCTTAGAAGAGGGATGAAATAACCTTTAGATTTGAATGTACGGCATTATGCATGTAGGAAGTAAAGATAATTTTGTTAAATAGTTTTGTAAAGTTAAGTAACTCCTTTGTGTTTTCCGCACAGAGTAGTTACTCAAGATTATAATTCGTCAAACAAATAAAAACGTTGACTTTGGCAAAATATTCCAAGTTTTATAAAAAAAAGTTAAATAAAATGTGGCCACTTCATTGAAATTATACTTTATACCAAGTCTTGTTTCATTTGAATGATAATTTAACATATAATACTAATGACTAGAACACGAACAGGAAATCGAAGAAAATTTAAAATACTCAGGTAACTAAATGTTTATTACAAATGCAATGACAAAATCTACATAAAAAAAATAGAACCGTTTAAATCACTTACGCAATCTGTGACATATAAAAATGATTTTATTACATTTCTCAACTAGAATTATTAATAAGAAAGTTTAATTTTTACACCAACATTAACCAACAGTATGTGAGTCCGTGTGAATACTAAGCAAGAGACAATGTCGGTGGCAAAAACTGTATCAATAACTTGAGACGTTTACATTGTAGTGCTCTTATTACGAACGTTATTTCATCAAAGCAGAGTGTACATTTATATTAAATCTGTTTATAGGTAATATTGTCATGATACCCGTTAGGTATGTAGATGATGTTCTTGGATGGGTGACCGCTTAACATTTGTAGGTGGAGCCCTCTTCTCTGTACGTCTGTACAATAACAATTTGCGTACCCAGTCGGCATCGTTACTACAAACGGAGCTCTAACAGTTTTAATTAGTTAATCTTCGGGTAACGGGAAAGGGCATACGATTTTAAGATTTTATTTATTTCCATTCACATATAGCAGGATACATTCGTAAGGCCTGTTTATTTGTGAATAAAAACGATTTATAAATAAAAAATGGTCTATTGTTTAGTTTAAATAGTAAAAATTGTAGTTCTGCTTGTTAGTCATTTCTAGAGGAAACAGGTCACTTTTTTCATTTCCGTTAAGATTATTTAACAGGATACCTTACGTCTAACCTTTGTGTATGTAGCTATAACCATTTTTATATAAATATATAACTTTTAAAAAGTTTTTTTTATAAGAATTTCTAAAGTGTTATCAATTAAATTTTTATTAAAATTTAGAATAAATTAAATAAGCAATTTTTCTTCGACTAAAAACGTTTCGTTCTAAGCTGCAACATTATTTTAAGCGAGGTTTAAAATGACATTCAAATAAGTTTTGTAGTCACACATCATTGCAAGTAAATTTAGATCTTATCTTTGACAATTACGGTACATTGTCGTGTAGTCAGAGTTACTATGTTGTTTGGTATCGCAGGAAGTGATAGCACATGTACTGGTGAAACAATATTTCTTTTTTCATATTTCCATAGAACCCTTGACACGTTTACAAAGGTTGTTATTGTTTAAATGAAACTAAGTTTTTATTATTTTATATTTTATAACTGTAATCACTTTCATCTCGTCTTTGTGATCGCGGTTGCTATAAAGGAATCGAAACGTCGCGTCGGGTTGAGTAGATGTAACATGATAAAGAAACGCGTAGAATCCCAAAAGCTTACTTCCATTTAAACGAGTACACGAATATCTATGCTATCTTTATTATTTTGTTGTCCTTCAATTTATTTTTATTATTACGAATCTACGATAATATACAAAAAAAAATACCTGACTCTTAAGGAGGAACTTAGCTATAATTTAAAAAATGGCATAGCTGACAATAAATATTAAATATATCTTTATGATTGGTTTAACATGGCAACAAAGGAGAATACAAAATGCTTTTAATTTATGTATGCGTTAATCAAAATGCGAAAAAAAAATAACGATAGTATCTTTCTTTATCCGTGAACCTTCGATTATGAATATTGAAGTACATCTTCATGTACATACTTACATGTAAATTGCCATAATTTATCATGAACTTATGGTTGTTAAAAATAATTGGTATTTTTTCTTCTTTGGACACTTCACGCATACTTTCAATTAATTTTAGTAGCTGACGGCTTCAATACTTCCATAGTTATAACAATGGAAAAAATTACATACCTAGGCTCGTAATAAAAACGTCGGAAATATTCATTTACTTTTATAATAAATGGAGTTTAAGAAAAGATACCAATCTAGTAAATAAACGAATATTTTGGTAAATAAAATTTTAATAATAAATGTGAAATGATACTTTTACATAATTTATTTAAAAATAAAGCCTCATTTTAATAACTGTCAAAAAACTATGTTTTAATTTTAGAAATATAAACGTCACAGTAAACTGTCATTATTGTGTAACCACACCACTGACATCGCGTGACGCGTGCATACAATAACCTAGTTATTTCTGTAAGGTCTTAATTTCTAATTGATGTGGACTCCAGTCCATTGGGGTGACTGGTGATTGATAGAAATATTTTTTAAGTTATTTTATATTTTTTAATTTAATGATATTTTGTTTTGTAGATCTATTTTTGTTTTGGATAAAAGTCAATAGATACATATGTTCATAATGTATTATTTCATAACGAGCAATGTTTTTGATGGAAAACGTGGTGTAGGAATAAATTGTAATCATAGAAAAGATGTAACGAAATATAAAAAGACAAACCTTTATGACTACAACATGACTATTCTTTGGAATTATTATGAAAGGTTCATGTATGTAATGAAGTTTATTTAAATTTTAGTTTTTATTACATTTGTGAATATGTTGGAAGCCATAACGAGCTGTGCTCCTACCACGTTTTATGATAATCAATATAAAGATATACAGTTTCCACTATTTAATTCGTCAATCTTCTAACAAGATAGAATTAACGTAGATATAACTGAAAAACTCGAAACTCGTTTAGTTTAACATTGAAACCCGTGGTAAGGGACAGCTGACTGATTGTGAATTGATGACATCTATTACATTTGAATGTTCAGCTCTCATTTATATAATGGAACGCATTCATTGCTCACGATTACCTTAAATAATAATAGTTAGATATTTCAAACAATAATTAGCGTATTATGTTTTCAATAAATTTGGTTTTACTGAAAATTAGAAATAAGATTCATAATTTTAATTTTTAAAAGATTTACAATTTCTTTCTGTTTAAGGCTTAATGTTAAGAAAGTAATAAATAATAGAAAAATATTTTCTACTAAAACATAATATTTTTTATTAATAAACGCTATGCCCCTATCAAATAATTATATAAGTCTCATATAAAAACAAAAAAGACTGGCAGGATAACGAAATAAAAAAGTGACATCAAATATAAAGAAAGACAAAGACTCGAAGACTGTTTCTCCTCACAAAGAACATCGCTAATCACCAGAGGATTCAAGGCGAAGGTGAAAAAAGCCGCAGACAGTGAATCACGTGTCATTTAAATAATTTATCACCAATGAACGACCTTCCCAGGCTGTTTGAGTATTGATTGTCATTTCAACTTCCTCTCTTCAGATTTATGAATACAACACTTCCTTAACAATCGTTAACACTATATTGGATGAGTTATTATTACAAGTTTTATTAACATTTATCAATAAAATATCTAAGGTGGTAGAGCCTAGCTGTAGTCAGTTACTGCAGCTCAAACCTAGGCTGACTCGACCGGGGTAGCACCACCCTCTCACAGACGATCGGCGTGAAGTAGTCTTTAATGGCTGCGTTTCGTCCGATGAGTGAGAGCAGTTTGCCCTCTTCCTGTTCTTGCCCCTTTCTTAATCCTTCCTCAACAATCAAGATCGACAACACACCCGCAACATCCCATATGTTGCAGACGTCCATGGACCTCGGTGACTACTTTCCATTAAGTAAGCCGTCTGCTCGTTTGCCACCTTTCTCATAAAAAAAGTTAATTTTGATATCGTAAAAGGTGTATTTTTAATGTTAGTACTTTTAATTTTACAGTGAAAAAAGGTGGACGTTACTTAAAATACTAATGAGTTAGGTTTTTTTTTTACAAAATATATTTGATTTTAAAGATAATTATAAAACAGAAGTCACCGTCGAAATATTTAAATCAGATATAATATCCAGTATGGACATGAAACAATTAAATAACAATGATTTAGGAGGATATAAAATAGAAAGTATAATTATTTAGAATGAAAGTGAGATCCTTATAAAGGGCGATTACCTTCACGCGCAATGCCATAAAGTCGGGTGTACACGCGATTAATATAACGACGTGGAACAATCCATAAGAGTTTTGAAAAATATTAGTTATATTGATTATAACAAATTTATTTATTATTAATATTGTAATCTCAAACTTATCTTACGATATTTTAAGTGGAAATAATTTTTTTTATAAACAGTGGCAACATTATTCAAAGTTATAAAATCAGTAATAATTAAATATGAATAAAACATTAAATGTCAGTTTAGACTGCAATTCATTAAAAAAAATTAAGTTAAAGGTTCCGCCTAAAAACATATTATAGTTAATTTTGTATAGAAATAAAAAAAATGTTTTTAATTTTATTTAAAAAAAAAAACTTATTAAAATAAATTTTACTTAAAAAAGTAATAAGGAAAATAATGTTTATGTTCGCGTCTGTCTCGTACCTTACAGTCAGAGACTCGTGGGCTGCGCGCTGTCTTGGTTACATCACTTGGACATGACAGTTGGCAGTGAAATTTAAAATTGTTTTGATTTATTTAAAACTAGCATTTTCCCGCGACTTTGTCCATGTGGACATCACAGTAGTTTTCTGTCATTAGTCACTTAGCCCGAACTGCACTACAAGGTTCCACTGGTGTAGTTTTGGGTTCGGAGTGGGGATTCGGGATAGGGATAAAAGTTAGTCTATGCCCTTCTCCAGAGTTCCATCTAACTCTAAATCAAAATTCATCAAAATAGGTTCAGTGGTTTAGACAGATAGACAGACAGAGTTACTTTCGCATTTATAATATTAGTAGGGATGATATAACAAACGTGTTTTCAATATGTTTTAATATTTTTATATTATCACATTTACTAAACAGTGCTATTTCGTAAAATGTATTTAGTGGTCTATAGTAAATATTTTTATGAAAAAAAAAATTACACTTGATTATCGTTTTATGAACAAGTCCTTGCGCTTTTGACTTTTCAATTTTCAATTTCTATCTTAGGCCCGGTACACACCACTCAGTCCCCGCTAACTAAAATAGTCCAACAGCAAAAAAAAAATGTATTTGTGCAAAGATCTTTATCGTTATCGGTATAAACAAAAACATAAAAATTAATATTTATTAGATAATAAAAATAGACTTTCGAATGAAAGAAACGAAACCGTAGATAGTCATAATTAAAAGTCTTCCATAATGATTTATGTAGCTTTAACGATATATTAAGAGTATTACAACTTTTACGATGGGAATAATTAGGGAGACGTCAGACGGCCACATATGCCGGTTCAATGTTTAAATCACCAAGAACGTTGTCAAAATGTAGAATACATTTGGTATTGTCGAAAGTATTCAATGGTTACTCATATATTTTTACCAAAATTTATGCCATAATTTAGACTACGTTACTACTAATCTGTATATCTACTTGCCTGAGAGATTGCCGTCAAAATCTGTCGCTCTGTCTTTCGGACTGTTAAGAGGTTAGCGGAAACTAATAGACGGACATGAAAAAAAATATTGTACCATGTATCCATATACATTTAGTAAAATGAGGTTACTCTGATAATAAAAGTTATTATTTAATTATTTTAAAATCTCTAATAGGTATACTTGTCGTTATATTATACTTAAGTAAAAACCCGTTTATACATCCTTAGTAAAACTACGAGCTATCAGTGTCAACGAAATACGATAAGTTTGAACGTTTCCTTTTCCGATATCGTCAACGCAAGTTATAGTTACGAATTAAAACCATCTGAACTATCCGCGTTGCAGTACGAGATGAATATAGTAGGTACTAGGGAATCTAGTCGAGTGAGTTACACTTAACACTATAAGTAAAATACGTATTCATAATTTTATATAATAAAACTATATTGTAAAATAAAGATATACTTAAAAATAATGAGATCTAAGATTTTCGCGAGTTTTATTCATTTAAATGAAACTAGTATTTTTCGGATAAACTACGCGTGATTTATTTTTGTAAAAAACTACATACTCCCGACGTTTCGGTTACTTTTCAGTAACCGTGATCACGGACAGACGAGAGCATCTAGAATAAATATACTTAAAAATGTTAGAGCTTTTGTTTTATTATAAAATTATATATGTTTTATTATTATTATTAAAGCATAATATACCTAAAAATACGTAAATTATTTGTTAGAATAGTAAATGATCTTAGTTATGATCATTGAAATCTAGTTTTCATTAGTAAAATAAGCAATAACCTTAAACCAAATTACAATCATCATCAGTCTATCGGAACCCACTGCTGAGCAAACACCTCTTCTCCCATGAAGAAGGTTAGAGTATTAATCACCACGCCTGCTAAAGTCGGATTGGCGATTTCAACGTATAATTTAAAATTATACGTCCAGGTTTCCTCACGATGTTTTCCTTTACCGTCTGTCAGTTTTGTCTAAATATTTTTAGAAAGTACATATAACTCGGAAAAATGTCATTGGTACTTGCCAAGTTTCGAACCCGCGCCTAAATTAAAATATATTTGTTTATATTTTTGTTTCAATATTAGGAATAATACGTTATGCGAATCATGATTCAGTGTATGTTCAATCAACCCCTTATAAAGCATGACAGTCGCATTTAGTGACGTTCCGTTAAGATGTATCTGTAACCTTTTAAGATCAACGACCCTCCAATTTCGGTTAACACCCACACCACGTTCAATAACCCGACCACAATATTAACACAATAACTATATAGAAATCAATAGGAGATCGTAATTATTAGCTATGATGCGTTACCGTTAGCTTGAGACGCGGTCACAATACGAGCCATTATATTTCAGTGTGTAATATAAGACCATGGATAACAGTTACCATTGAAACAAAACATTTGTTTTAGCACAGTTACATGATCCACAAAAAAATAAGACCAGTGTGTCACATGGACGGACATTAGCGACACTGCTTTAAATAGTAATTAATTTTTTCAACTTAATAGGAAGCTACATATATTATATACTAGCTGTGATCCTCTGCTCCGTCTGCTTAAAAAAATAAACGATGAAAAACCTTTTAACAGAACGCATACGCCATGCTTAATGTCGGGATCGGGATAAAAGTAGCCTAACTTGCGGCTTATTGCATCGGCTTCCTGCCAATAAAAGTACCGTCAAAATCGATCTAGCCTTCTCAGACATTAAACGGGACAATCCGATGAAACAGTCAAAAATTGTAAAAAAAAATATTACCGTATATATATATATATATATATATATATATATATATATATATAATAATCGTTTTTTACTACATGTATATGAATATATATATATATATATATATATATATATATATGTTCATATACATGTAGTAATAAACGATTATTTCAATAATACAAACAGACACTCCAATTTTATTTATATGTGTAGATATTTTGAAGAATGTTTTTATCTCACTCTCAACAACACGTTACAAATCATATTGTTCGTTTTTATATCCATCCAAAATTAAAAATTAAACAAAGTTACGCACTTATTTTTAGAGTAACGGACAAACCAACAGTTTGATCGAATCTCTAACTTACGAGTACATGTAACGGTTGTTCCGTTTACGTTCACGTATTCCGTACGTTCGTCGTACGTGATTGGAATATTTAAATAACAATTGATTTATATCACGGGAGAAGTGTCATCTATGACAGTGAGTTATTATTATGAAGTTGGTATAAATTCTCCACAGCTGAAGTAACTTCACGCAAGTTGTCTCCAAACTAAAATAATACCTATAATTTACTTATTTATATGAAGTACGCAGAGATTTAAAACTTGCTATACTCATACATGTATACATATATGGCTAAAAGATTCGGACTCAAGTTTTCAATCAAGGCGCGGGATTTGATTCCTAATTTAAATAAAATCTGTTAACAATACCTACAATTATTTTATTTACAACACATTGTTTACAACATCTGTGATGTTTACAAACGGTCTGTTTACAATAGATATATTAAGTACAGATAAACAATATTTACTATTAAAGAAAAAATATATATTATTAGGAAACAATAATTACAGCATAATAATAAATAAATATTATTGAAATAATATGAAATATTTTAGTAAACATCAAATAATTCATTCACTGACTTCGTAAATATTATAATTGCATTAACACAAAATATATGAGAAAAATTGCTTGCTTAATATTCTTGCGCCGTGAATAAATATTCAGTTACAAGATTTTCCTTGTTACAATCGTCTTCTAAGAAGTAGTATGTGTAAAAATTTTCGTTAATTCTGAGACTATGTTTATCACAAATCTTAATGTTCTGAAACATCATGCTTAGGAAGCAACAATGACGGGTAAAACCAATAGGCAAAGTAAATTCCATGTAGACCACACCTGCTTTTTGCTCTTTCGATTTCATAGATATAAAATATTCCATAATTATATAAAACCATATTTCCACGTCATTCTCTTGTGATGATGCTCGGAAACGCCTCAATGCATTTTTAAAAACGATTTTCTTAGATACATTATTAATCACTTAATAAGTTTACGAAGTAATTCAAGTTAATACTAATGAACACAGGAGGGACGGAGAAGCTGACAGAGATGTAATTTATCTTTTTACTTTGATAGATAAATTATTGAGAAAAATTCACTAATAACATTCATAAAACGTTATACTGTCATTTACTTCCATCATATTTTGAAGTTACAAGTCTATTCTCATAATATAAAATCGTATTCAGAAAATACAAAATAAAAAAAATCTAAATATTTATTTCTAAATCGTATAGATTTCATAACTAAAGTCAGAACATAATATTATATGATATCAATAACTGTATATAAATGTATTATATAATTTCCGCGAAGGCTTTAGCGCTGTATCATTACCCTGTGCAAGCGATCAGTGACATCAAACAAGCTATTGTTAGTTGTCGGTCCGCCGCCGCAGCGCTTGCTTCGCTAGCTCAGTACGCTTCCGTTGTTGTAAGAAATGAGAGTAATATACTTACAACAAGTTTGTAGTTACACACTACATACGATGCGTTTCCCGTTTCTCATTCGATAAACCACCTTATACTATAATGCTCCAAGATTTACGAATGAAGGGCCTATTAACGCTCCGTTTGTAATGTGACAGACCAATTTAATGCTGATCAACCCAAAAGCTTTAGATTTGGGATAATATTTAAAATATTTCCAGTTTAAGAACATCACATGCCAACGTTATAATTTACCAAGTCTCATAATAATATGTATACATGAATGTATTGATTTTTTACAAGCTAACCTTTTTTATATAAATTTTAATTGTAAACGAGAAAATATTCTGAGAATTCCACTTAACGTTGTTAGTCACATAGCAAGAATAGTTTAGGTTTTATAAAACTTATTAAATTTATAAAACGAAATGTTAATTGAGATGAAAATTGTTGAATACGAAACTCGTCTTTATATAAGTAATATACTAACTATTTGAGTCATTTTGTTTGTTTTGCGAGAGTTCGTAAGTTGGGACGGAAGGAAAATCAAAGCTTGCATGAGAAAATTACCACAACGAGAACAGATTTTTCCTGACATTATGCTGTCTTAATTATGTCCTACCAACAATTGACCCATTCTATAAAATTCCATATACTATGTCTAATTCCATGATCTGTTTCCAGAGCTCGTACTGTGCGCTGTTCGTGGGTGGTGATCGTATCCCTGGGCTTGTCCCTGGCGGTGCTGGCGGTGTACACCACGGTCGTGGTGGTGGTAGAACTCAAAGCACCCAAACCCTGCCTCACTGAAGTGTGCGTCAATACAGGTGAGGAAATGCATGAGATAATAAAGTTTTATACGGTCTAAGGATGTGTGAGACGTGTCAGAAAAAATAAAATATATATATTTAAAAAGAAGTTTGCACAATTCATTGTTCCTATTTAAGTAGATCTCATTTTAGATTGATATAAATTTGTTTATACTGCATATATTTTAATATCACCTTAAGAATTACAATACATTACTCAAAATTGGTATTTTTTTTTCTTTTAAAACTTCACTAACACGCAATAAAAAATTTCGGTAATACAAAAAACTACGTATATTTCAAATGCTCAGACATATTCGTCTCGAAGTGCATATATTCGTGTATGTTAAATGGCGTCAACCCTAACTGTATCGGGTTATAACGAATGACGCGATAAAAATGCGATCAACGACGAAATAAGACCCCAAGAGACCTCGGACCTCGGCCACAGTCACACCAGCTCAGACACCACACACACGTCCTTCACATGGAGCGATTACGTTTTATTTTTTGGTTCTATTTAATTAATTGCACTCTCTCATCCGCGCTTCCGACCGAATACTGTGTGACTGAAAGATGCCTCGACACAGGTGAGATATTTTATTTGTTATTATCGTTATTGTTGACAAAAAAATATTTAAATGAACTATTCTTTCAAAGTACTTTAAGTTAAGATATATGTTATCTAACATAATCTCGTATTTAATGGGAATATAAGATTGTGTTGAAACCTTCCTTAGAACATGGTCTCAATACATTTAAAATTTTATAAAACATACAATATGCATTTATATTAAGAATTGATCGTAATTAAGAAAAACGTTTAATATATATATATATATATTAAACGTTTAAATTTCATCAAATTCTATTGGGCGATATTAATCAGGATTGTATATAAATTTTAAAGTTATTTTTATTGAACCACAAGCCACTCGAATAATATGGAAATATTTATTGTTAATTTTAATCAAACGAAACCATTTCAGTGAACACAATTAAATGAAAAATTATTATTAAATCAATAATCAAAATTTCTTCTGACTTATAAATTTTAATAATACCTACATTTCATTAATAATATACAATGTCCAGGACAATATGTCAAAACATCTAAAGATGTCTTTAGGTGACATTACGACTGTCATTTCTGTTTTTGTGTTTCTACATCAAAAGAGGGAACTAACATTATTTTTATTTTTTTTTTGCATATTATAATTTCTCCGTCTCTATGGACGTTATTTAACATCAATGTCTTTAATTTTAATAGAACAAACAGACAAACCCACCATTATTATAACTATATATTATTAAAATAGGGAAAAGGTTTTGTTCGTCACAGAGTCACACTAGTAATTTTACGCGCTTCTGTATGCTTTTTGATATGTATTATTATTTAATAATTTTGACAATACATTAACAATCTAAGAGTAATTTCTTTTTTAATCAAAAGTATCCAGATGTTTGTGTTTATCTCTGGCTATACATTTGTTAATATGATGAAGATTCCATATAATAATATCATATCGTACAAAAATTATATTAAAATTCGCTTTCCAAGAAGTCAAATTCATATAATATGAAACCGAAGTTGTTTGTATATTTAATTTTAATTCTACAGATTTGTATTTATAGACGTCAAAGATACCAAACTGTCAGCCATTGTTATTTTGAAAATGTCAATATTAAATATGATAATAACCAAACTAATTGAGACGTATTGAATTATATCAATTTCGCGTTTCAAGTAAAACAATGGACGTTTAAAAAAATATCATGTAAATTTTAATATACATAACAATGCTTTGAAATAATACCAATTTAAATCGTATTAATAATTGTTTTTTGTACCATATTTTATTATCTGCAAAGTATCATTTTTAATTTGTATAAACAGAGGATAAATATTCGTTTTTCGTGTGAGCTGCGCTCGCGTTCACTTCTTATAACGAATATGACTGTTGAAAGGTAACATATCATATATTCACATGGTAGCTGTGCCCGCGACTCCGTTCTCGTGAAAAAGTATTTATATTATTTAAATTAATAAAAAGAAATAAAATTGCTTTATTAAAAGTATTCTAAGATATTCCCTATTATTTAAGCTATCGGCCAGAAAAAGAGCTGTCAAAATCTGTTAAGCCGTATAACAGATTATTGCGAACAAACAGGCAGACAGACAATAAATTGCAAAAAAAATATTTTGCCATACGTACCGTGTTCATATTTAATACAAGCAGAATCCACTTTTATTTATTTGAGTGAATATTTATTGATATATTTGTAATTTATACAGAAATGAGAAATTTATGGTTAATATTTTATTATTCTATACAAGCCATTAGAGACGAGTTACAATAACTTCTAATTTTTTTTATAAAACATCCATATTTGAATATCTTTCATAAATTAACATACATAATTTACTTGTGCTTGTGCTAACAAACCTCTTTATATGATTCATATAAATTCAATTGACAGATGTCACCGGCCTTAAAAAAAAAAGATGCTTGCATTTACATAATCATAAACCGGTAAAAATTGTTGACAATCGCAAAAATAAAAAAGTATATTCTAAATAAAATGCTGGCGTTATTGGTAACGATATTTAATATTGATATTATAAAAAATAGATAACAGTCCTTTTAAAAGTTCTTAAAAAAATCTCATAAATCAGTGAACGATAAATTATTTTGACCATTAAAATCGGTGATATTGTTCAAAATGATTAAAGTTTTTATAAAACATATTATATAATGATTTTTATTGTTTATACTTTAATAAATATATTTTTCTGTGTGTCAGAATATGTTTATTCAAATAATTTGTAAAACTTAATAGAAAAAAGTAATTATCAATCTAGTTCAAAACATATTTGACAGATTAAAATAAAGTGAATAATGGTCTTTTATTCAAATACATTCAGTTTTTTATTCTAGGTTATCTATAAGCACATTAAAACCTTAATTTTAGCGTCACATTAGTCAACATTATATTTAAAATCGTTAAATTAAACCTTTAACAAAATCATGCAATGAAAACGTGTATATTGACAAAATATTCCACAAATTCAATGTGAATGAAGCCATACCATAAATTATAAAAAAATGTCATAATTACAATAAAATTGCTTTAAATTAATTAAATTAAATAACATTTATTATTTTATTCACGTGTATCTGAAATTAGTTTAATAGTAAATAAATATTGACAAGGAAAAAAATATAATATAATTTGTCGTAATTAATTCCACGTGCTCTATTTATTTGAGAAGTACTGCGCCATTTCGCTTGCATATAGTTAGTAGTACTAAATACGTAGTAAGTAGTTCAAAGTACGCAGTTTGGTAGTGTCGCAGCACGTGGTGGTTCTGATGCAAGCGAATCATTAACTTCGTGATGCACATATGCTTAGCACGAGCGTGAATTGTCTTTCTACACACGAAGCGTTTCCCGTTTGTAGTTCAGTAACTACGGTAATACTATCATGTGAGCAGATTTATGAATGAAAACTGTTTACTCTCCTTATGCATTGTGACTATGCGAACTCGGAGTAGGCGTACTGACAATCAGACGCGACTTAATAACAGGCATTTATAATATATTCATTAAATTTTTAAATAATATTAATTTATGTATGTTGTATGTATATGTATAAGCGACGCGTGGAAATTTAATTTATGAATGATTTGTTGAGGATAATTAATTTTATTATGAATCATTTGATATGTAACTTTTATGAGGTAAAATGAAAGCATGTTTTACTAACATATTTTAATATGATGGATTTATATGAGAAGATTTTACAAATGAAATGTATGAAACAAAAATTTAAATGAAACTTATATTATTCGGATATACTACGCGTGCATTATTTTTGTAAAAAAACTACAGAACTATTAGATCTCATTGTAGGAAACAAAATATTGTAATGATTTACTAACCTTTATTGTAACGTTGGAGATTCCTTAAATGTATTTCGTGCAACCTGAAGATGCTGTCATTGAGATTTTACCGACGAATAAATGCCAAGATACGAAATACAATGCAACACCTCTCATCACAGACCACACCTGTACCGCGGAGTGACTTTCTATACTTCAATCAATAACTCAAGGATTTATTTTTTCGTTTATCCGGCTAACATTAGAAATGCGACAGGTAGATAGTCGGTTGAGGATGAATGAATTACGAGTTGTTTATAAGTTGTATATTAGAATAACTCATATGTTATATTTCCTAAGGGAGTTTTGATGGATGTTTTGTGTGACGCCATGTGTCACAGACTATACCTATATGAAGCTGATAATTGGGTGTTTACTGAAAATTTACATTTATAGTTTTTCCGAACTTAACTCCTTAATCTACGTAGAGGAGTCATTGATAAACGAGCTCTTTATAGTTTCTTTTAAGTCTCAAGTTTTAGAATGAGCGTCATTTCAGCGTCGAGAGTACTAGCAGCGTTAAACAAGAGCGTGGATCCCTGCGACGACTTCTACGAGTTCGCTTGTGGCGGGTGGATCGAGAAGAACCCTGTCCCGGAGTGGGCGACCTCCTGGGATCAGCTCGCCATCCTGCGGGAGAAACTGGTCACTGACCTCAGGGAACTGCTGGAAGACAAAAACGACCACGGCCTGCCTAAGAGCGTGCTTAAAGCTAAAGCCCTCTACCGCACTTGTATGGATGTTGGTGGGTAGCTAATGTTTATATTATTAGTCTGTAATTTAAATATATTTTCGTTTAACATTTCATAACCTTAAATTAAATTTAGTGACGATGAAAATTTATTAGTAGTGTACAATTAAATTAATTGAACAGGAAATGGGAGTTGGTTTTTTAAAAACATTTGTGAGCATTGCACTTCTAGGGAGATCGAAGGGTCGAATAATAGTAGGTATGTTGTTTACAAACATACCATGATTTGGTTTTTATTAATTTTATTTTCGCCGTCGTAATTTTATTTTAATAATTTAGTTACGGACGTTACGTTAACTTTTCTAAACTTGATTTTACTACGGTGTAAGTTTTGTAAACTGTTCAAAATTATTCATAGACTAATTCCTCATTTATCACATTTTTACGAAAAATCACCGTAACAATGAGTAGCATTCGAGCACTTCTTGCCAGGCTATAATAGTCTTTTGTTTTTTTTTTGCTGACACAATTACAATACACAATTTGTACGTCAAATCTTATCTCATGTGTATTAATGCTATTCCTGATTGGACTATTCGTTGGTTATTTCTTCTGAAACACTCTTATATTGTAAATATTAACAATGTCTTTGTACTTTTGTCTGCAACACTTACTTACTTAACTCGTTACAAAGTCTATATTGAATTTGTGCAGACAAGCTAGAGGTGTACGGAACCGCGCCCATCACGGATCTGTTGCTACAACTAGGTCTTCCTCCAACGCCCCCTTCCGTGTCCAGTGATAACTTCTCGTGGGAGCAGGTGTCTGGGCGCGCCCGCAGGACTCTCGGTCTCAGTGTTCTGCTGAGCGTTCAGGTCGCTGAGGATGTGAGGAACACTAGCAGGAACAGGGTCGTGGTGAGGAAATAAAACTTGTATTTGTATATACATTAATAGTACTATTTCAATGTAATGAAACGGGTTCGGTTTCTATGTAATATTTAAACATTTACAAAAAGGTATCCCAGTATTGTGGCGTTTATCGAATTACTTTCCGTTGATAAAAATAAATTTATTCGGTTTTTTTATTATTAAGGATCCTGTAACTTATAGCCTCATTGAGACATACATGTTCATAGCTTACATAAGGGCCTGTTTGAGATAATGCGTTTAGAATGGCTTAGATATGACGTCAGTATTAAATTTGCCTTCTGGTTAAAGGGATTAGTAAAACGTTAAGAAGAAGAATTCTATGTCAAAACAATATGAATAATGAGACCGAACTAAAGTTTTCTCTCAGAAAATATTTCCCTGATTATAGTTTCTAAGTATATTAATAATATATTAGGTATAGGTAAAATATAAGGCTCATAGGAACGACGCTTTAAATCAATTTACTGGATCCTTTTCAAAACATCATATTTGAATCTAAGTCATGCGCTCGTGATTCTCAGTACCCTTGAAGCCTTACCATTAGTAATGCGCGTAGGAAATCACGAACTGAATAAGTATTCTCATCGTCAGATATCATCTGTATGGCAAGGACCGCCTAAAGTTCATGAATTACGTTTTTGACGAAATAATAAGTGCTTGAGTATATTGTTATTACAATAATATCGCAAAAGTTATATTATATAGGTAGAAACAGTGATTTTATTTATTGCTGTTTTTAAATTTATATGAATAAAAAACGTCACGAAATTTTGGTAAAAAAAAATTCAGAACGTACTTCACTTACTCTTATTGAGGATAAATTCAGTTATGACGTCAAAGTTTAACGAAGTCGTCCGGTAAATTCCACCTAACTCCATGTTGTCGTGCCGCCAGTTGGAGCAGGTATCTCCAGGGTTCAGCGATCGTTACCTGCGCCAGGCGGACAAGTTCTCGTTCGAGTTGGAGCAGTACCGGATCTACATCACGTCAATGATCAAAGCCTTCCATCCCGACACGGACGCGGAACGCTTCGCCGACGACATTATAGAATTCAGCAAGACTCTGGCTGGCGTAAGATCACATTATACAGAATACTAGTCGTTTGATCCATGTAGATTATTTTAAGCGTGCGCTTCGGGCACTAAAATATTCAAAGTCGTGATTATAAAACAGCGTATTCATTATTATAATATTAGTGTGTGCTGACCGTTTCTGTGCCTTAGATCATGACGCCGGTGGAGGTTCGTCGCAGCGGCACTCACCTGTTCCACGAGCTGAGTGTGAGTCAGCTGCTGGGAGGGAACGGAGCTCCTCCTGAATGGCACCAGGTATGATATATACAGACATCGATGGTGGACTGGCTTTGTGGTTTTGTTTTACGGAAGTGACGCTCTATTTTACCTTTTAATATGATGATAAGAATGTTGGAAACAAAAATGTTTTTATTCGGTAACTAAGTCGACTGCTCCTTGCATAAATTCTATATTCACAATAAAAAACCAATCAATAATTAGGTATATTTTATGGTTGCCAAACAAGATGAAAAGAAGTAAGTCCTATTTATACTTGCTCTATGTCACAAAGGCTAAAGTCATTCATCTTTAATATTTATAATACTCCAAAAACTTAATGTTTTATTTTATTGAGTATTGAATGATTATTTACTTCGGCAATTATCTATATTGTATTGTTTGCGCGGTGACAGCACGACTGGCAGAAGTATATAGACCTGGTGTTCTCCAACACGAGCGTGTCTCTGACGGACGGCGACCGGGTCATCGTGATGGACCTGCCCTACCTGCACCGCCTGGCCGGCACGCTGGCTCGCACCGACCCACTCATCACAGGTTACACATGATTACATTACACTCTGCAACGATCTGATATTAAGAACTCCTAATGAGGCCAGAGACTCTCCAGTATTCATTTAAATAAAACTTTCGTCTCGTTTTCGAGAACTCGGTTGCTGCGAAGTAATGGAAAAGTCGGGAAAGTGTAGTTTAAAATAATTTAATATCGTTTAGTAACCCGAAAATATTAGTTTAATTTTACTCAAGAATTCCTTTCTCACATTTAACTCCCCAGAGCTTTCCTCCACTAATATTAATTCAGTCTTTATATTCTAAAGTCCTTGTGTGGTGTTGCTAAACGTTAATTAAGTATGAAATTTTTCACTATTGTCTCTATAAAAAATTAGTCAAAATTTATATGAATTTGTCTATCGGCCCCGAGGGCCTCTTCATCAATTTGACGAACCTGTACTGTGTCTTAGAGCGCTTCCTGTGGTGGAGCGTGTTCTCGACCGTGGCTCCGATGACCCGCGCCATATTCCGGACCCTCGGGTTCGAGTTCAGCCGCGCGGCCTGGGGCCTGCGGGCCCGCGTCGACCGTCACAAGGCCTGCGCCGCCAACGTCAACGCCAACTACGGCCTCGCGCTCAGCTACCTCTACGTCAATAAACACTTCGATGAACACGAACGCGAAAAGGTACGGTTCATACTACACGCGCTGCTGTAGACGGTAGTACATGAACATCATGGAGGCGGAACTCCAACTGAGAATGGGCATGGGCTAGATTAGGATTACTCCAAGCCATGGGACTTGTGTTGACACAGTGCTAATTGTCAGGCCATAGAAATGATCGAGGACGTCCGCGAGTCGTTCGCGGAGGCGGCTCGCTCCCTGCCCTGGATGGACGACGGCACGCGGGACACGGCGCTGCACAAGCTGAGAGCCATACGGACCTTCGTGGGCTTCCCCGCCTGGCTCATGGACACACACAAGCTGGACCGACATTACGAACACGTGAGACATACACACACACACACACACATGTAATACTTATTGTAGAATGATTTGTTAAATAGTGTTTTCATAATTGAAAAGGTGGAGGTGGTAGAGGGGAACCTGTTCGAGTCATACTTGAAGCTGACCTGGGCCACCGTCAAGAAGTCGCTGGAGTCTCTGAGAGAGACGCCGGACAGGAACAGGTCGGGTCTCGCGTTAACACTTGTTTGTATGTATGTGTGTTTCGTATCTTAACATATCTCTGTCACGGTCCAGGTGGGTCGCGACCGCCACCACAGTCAATGCCTTCTATTCAGCAACACTTAATTCAGTCAGTGAGTATGACTTACTACTTAGCCGTCACTTATGATGTAGGAATCTTTGTACTTTTAAGAAATTCTAAATTATTTTTTGTGATTCTCAGCATTCCCGGCTGGCATCTTACAACCACCTTTTTACGGAAATGGAATCGAGTGAGTATAAGTATAACATAAAATGTATTTCCTTTG
This sequence comes from Danaus plexippus, assembly GCF_018135715.1. Taxonomy (NCBI): domain Eukaryota; kingdom Metazoa; phylum Arthropoda; class Insecta; order Lepidoptera; family Nymphalidae; genus Danaus; species Danaus plexippus. Next base: position 8,903,841 of record NC_083547.1, read on the forward strand.
TCTGATATCAAAATGGTTAAATGTTTTCTTGGGATTATTGTATTTTAGTTAAAGAAAAACCCTTAACGATTCTTTTTGTCTGCAAATTTAAACCTTATTTAAGGAGGCTTTCATTAGATGTCAGAGTAATTTATAAGAAGCATACTTCACTCAAGTGACAATTCATTTCAATATTCAGAGTTAAGGGTTGCACTGTGAGAAAAGAAAATCACTACTTGAGTTAATTTGTTATTACTATAATTTTAACAAGTCAAAGAAAGTTTTATCAGCGAAGACGCACCCAAAGAAGCATAACTTGTTGATGGCGTAGAACTATCAATGATAATCAATGTGTTTGATTCAGGGCAATAAACTACGGATCCATCGGAGCCATCATGGGACATGAAGTGACACACGGCTTCGACGATCAAGGTGAGACACGAGGGGTGTTATATATGGACAAGTGAGATGGACTTATTGAGGAAAGAATATTTTGATTGAGAATATAAGGAAAAATATATTAGAAAAAGTTTTAAAGCGCTTGGTATTACAGACCCGAAGAAACAAAAATTCAAATGTAGATATTCTGCTTGGTCTAATAACATGCCAGGTGTTATCAACATACGCATATTGTATATTGAACAGGCGCTGGTTTGTGTTCTGTACCTCCCAAACCCCCGCAGGTCGTCGGTACGATTCAGACGGCAATCTAGCGTCGTGGTGGTCACGGGAAACCCTGGAGCAGTACCAGGCGCGGGTGAGGTGCATCGTGGAGCAATACGACCAGTACGGCCTGCCGCAGCTGGCCGGGTATAACGTGCACGGGTTCAACACGCAGGGGGAAAACATCGCCGACAACGGGGGCCTTCGGGCCGCGCTCCGGGCTTACCGCAGGCACGAGGCGCGCGCCGGGCGGGCCGCCCTCCTGCCAGGCCTCCCGGGACACACTCCCACACAACTCTTCTTCCTCGGATTCGCCCAGGTGTGACATACAGATTCGTAACTAGACAATATAAGACCTAATAATAATGAATCTCTGACAGATCCAAACTTTGTGAAATGTCTGATCCAACGTGTTTATAGATATGGTGCGGGAACTCCACTACGGGGGCGCTGAAATCGAAAATGGTGGAAGGCGTCCACAGTCCTAACAAAATAAGAGTCATAGGGACCTTGAGCAATTCCAAGGAGTTCTCAGAAGCTTGGAAATGTCCTCTGGGGTCTCCCATGAACCCAGAACACAAGTGCGTTTTGTGGTAAACATTATTTAGATGTAAGACAACCAAAGACAAGACTCAAGTTACCCCTAAGTTACCATAGACATAGATATTAACATTTAAGGACCAGTGAACATATGTGATTTATTAGGCCTAAGTTATATCAGAAAAACAAAAAAATATACATCTCAATGTACAAAATATGACATTGTTACCGATATTGTTTGTATTAAGTAAGAAATGCATTTTTATTAGAGGACTAACAAATATATAGAGAACTTATTGATAACGAATTATGTGATTGTAACTTTAATACACGAACCGTAACATACGGATAGGACACGTTTACTGTTAAGGATAAAAAAAATATTAAAAATTATTTATTTCAAAATAAAAACATTACATGTAAAGAGGTTTTTTTATTTTTTTCTCATGTACTGGAACTTGTAGACGGGCGCTGAGACGGCCGTGCCTCGTTTGACTCTCTTTGGCTTCATAACTTTAGCGTCTTGTAAATGTCTCTTGATCTCCAGTTTTTGTTGGACTACCGTCAGATGTTTTTCCCTGTCTATTCTCTTTGACAGTTCTTTGTATGTACGCTCTTTCATTTTCTTAGTTGAATTGACAAACTGGAATACATAGAGCTTTATAGAACGTGTTTTTGTTTTATCAATAATCTTGTATAGTTAGGAAATTAGTTGAATTAGAAATGAACATTAATGAGCTATTTATTATATGTATAGATGTTAATTCAAGAGTTGCTTAAATGGTGCATGTACAGGAGATAACCGACCTCATCGTTAACTTCAGGAAGAGTAATCTTATCCAGATCCGACAGCCTTGGTCTGTTGGACTTCCTGTTGATGAGTGAGGGATGTGTGTCTAGTCTTTTGGCTAAATCAAAGTTCTTTGCCTCGTCTTCTTCTACAAAGAACACGTGAGTGTTGGGCGTAGAGTCCGCTACATTCGTCATGTGGAGTTGAGACTGGAAGAAAATGATAACATCTGATATAATTCACGTATTTGTATTACATGAAAACTTCCAACTAAATCTGACTTCAGGTGTAAAAATCAGTTTTCTCTTGATACACTAATGTAGGGTTGACAACCTCCAATTTTAAAAACCAAGCTTTATGCCGTACAAGATGCCAGAATGATTAAATTAATATCCGATGCATCAGGTGAAGTAAGTCTAGCAAGTAAAATAATCACATTTTTTAAATAAAATTATATGAATTGGTTAGTAGTTATTAAATTATACAGAAACCTTTAGTTTGTAAAAAGAAAAGGTTAGATCAGTATTGAACAGGGGCGTGCAGAGAGATTGGGGCAGATTAAGCAAAGTATGTTTGAAAAATAAAATACGAATTTCTATCATAATTTCCTTCTCCCAAACATTGATAAAAATGAGATCTAAGACTTTCGCAAGCATTCATTTAAATGAAACTAATATTTTCGGATTACTACGCGCATTTTATTATTTTTAACGGGCAGACGAGATGTTTGCCGTAATCACGATTGCTGCAAAGTAAACTAAACATCGGGAGTAGTGTAGTTTTTAAAAATACTCGTAGTAATCCGAAAATCTTAATTTCATTTAAACACTGATAATATTCGCGCATAAAGTTACAGCAGTCCGAAAAGAACATCTGTATAGTTTAAAAACCTATCAACTACCTCCGAGCCACGAAACTACCTTAAATCGATTACGATCTGATATATAACGATACGATATCCAGATGAGATCCAAACCTCTAATTATTATTTTTTGAAAACAACAAACAAGGAAAACAAAATAACTTATTTGTGTGTACACAACCTGCTAGCTGATTATAACTATCATAATACTTTTTATTAAAACGAATAACATAACCTTTTTTTTCAGTTAAATCTAAACTGGTCACACAACGTCCCATTGTAATTATTCTAATTTTATCATCAAACAACAACAAACGACAACGACAACGACAAATTCAAACGACAATTAAAATCTACTCGTGATTAATTTCGTTAAACACACATCACCAGTACAGTACAGGGCTCACAACAATAATTTTTTATTATTCGTTAATAAATTCACTCATAAGCTTCTTAAAATTTATTCACTGGCACTTAGAAAGACAATAATAACAAAATGTAAACTTAGGAAGACAATATTAATAACAAAGAAATATTAAAACAGTATACCTACAAATTAAAAACACGTTTTTCATTTGTCAGTTTCTATGAGTTTTTAAACGAGTAGGGTTAAGGAAGCAGTGCCTCTCGAACCCTAACACATGCATAGTTTTTGCACACACACATACAAATGTTTCCTGAATACAACATGAGATTTGTAGATCGTCCTTGAGATTATTTGTGCCTTGAGTAGTTGTGCATACAAGCGCTCTGGCTGGGAGGCGGCACTAGACGCTAGCAGCGGTCGATGGAAAGTGTTAGTTTTTCAGTTGATAGATGGCACCATTATCAATTTTACCAAATCGTGAATCAAATGACATTTTAAATGTGTGTAAAAATTCGAATTTCGCAATGTATGGTTAAAAGTATGTAAATAAGAATTAAACAATATAGTTTTAGTTGTTATATGAGTAGGGTAAGCAGTGATTATTTGCATCTATGGTGTGCACACCACTGGTATTTAATAAAATCGAATATTATACACTGATTATTTTTTTAATATCCTTTTCAAATTACATTAATTGCTTTCAGTATCTGTGGTCGAGTTGACAAATAATCAGGTAATAGTCCACACTTCATATGTTATATAGTTTTGATTATTACTGTAACAGACAAACATACATAACATTCTTTTATCCACTGAATTTATGACTGGAAACCCTTTTTAATTATTTGAAAGTCATGATACCGCTTGTGACCTTACAATTTTATGACAGCATAATTTTCAAGTTGACAAACTGAGGGTAACGCTTTAAAACTTCGTTTTTATGTCACAGGGTACTACAAAAACTAGGACATGTGCTGGGAAAGCAGAACGGATAGTAACCCAATAAAGAAATTTAAGAAAAATTCACAATGAAATAGTAATATATCATTAAGAATTTTTATTAATTCTTCCTTACCTGCATCCTCTGTATTCTTCTGCTCTCAATTGTTCTCTTCATATTGATATATTTAAGATCTTGCGTTTGCATCAATTTCACCTGCTCGGAAGTCACTTCGTCCTCATTTTCTAATTCATGATGTTCCTGAATACCAATTTATTTAAGTCAATAATAAATATTAAGTGGTATGGTGTAAAAAAAATATGCTTTCGGATTATAAGTCCAATATTCCCCATAAATTCGCTACACATCTTATGACTAGTAATCATTATTCTTACCCCATCCTTTACTCTTGAATTAATCATGTGAAAGTAAAACTCATCGGGGTTTTTATCCAAGGTTCGTTTACGTAAAAGTTTGAGCGTTGCTCCCTTCTCATGGTAATCCTCGGCTCGTTTCTTATAATCTTTCTTCTTCTCTAGTAGTCCTAAGTGTTTCCGAGCTTCTGGCTGATGCCTTTCCTTATGTGTTTTCTGATTGGCTTTTGCCGCTTTCTTCCAAGACGACATTGTGTTTATCGCTTAATGTATCCTTAAATATAATTTAAAAAACTTCTCTCACTGCTCTTGTAAAGTATTTTTACAGCAACATCAGTTAAAAAGGAAATACTTAACTGTCAATAGTTTCTTCACCGAAACGTCACATTCACGTGTTATAATTGTCATTTGTCAATAGAAAACGTCAACTTATTAATTATTGTATGTTATCGAATTGGGTTTTTGAATATTATTTTTTATTTGTCTTAAATTGAAAGATAAATATAATTTTTAATATTATTATGTCTAATTTATTTTAGTGCTTTAAAAAATTTACTGAAAACAAAAATAAATCCAGCACCGCAAAACCGTCGACCGTTTCTGTAGAAACCCCGATGAAGTGTGCCTTCACAATATAATTATCTCTCATCGTAGCCATCTGATACAAAGATCTAACTTCAACTAGATAACATTTCGTTCTTAGACCCGCTGAAGAAAAAAATAGTAATATACTGTTCATGAGATTTAAAGTGAACTTAGTAAAAATATAAAAAATCCTAAAGTATCAACCATTGAGACTCTCTTCCTTCAGATGTTACGTCGGCTCAAAATGTCGGCGTTGAAATACAGACTAATATTAATAAGGGAACAGTCGGATTGCAAATAAATCGTTCTTCCAAGCATCGGAGTGTGTTAGTCCAAAGCAAATCAACATCCGTTGAGTTGACAAATCATGGTCACCACTAAAAAAAATTTTTGATTGAAAATACTAAATCATAGTGTCCAAATTTTTTTTTTCGGCAATTTAAATATTGCTTGTTAAAACGCACCTAATAGTTTTTGGCAAATTTTCATTTGGGACTAAAGTAATTTCTTAAGTCAGTTGATGCGCTTTGTAAGTTGTTGTGTTGTTTTTGTGCTCCAATGCATTTTATACAATAGTGGCGAGTTCTTAGTCAATTAATGATTTTTAAATTTTTATAATTTGTTAAATGTTTCCATTTAATTATTTAACTTACTAGTGCATTCGAAGTGTAAACTCAAGGAATTCCAATGATTAATTATTTGAGCATTTTAAACGAAATATTTAAGTTAATATTATAGATAGAGATAGAGAAAGACATCAGTATGCCTAAAGCAAGTACTTGCAGTAACACATTACACGCTAACCTAACCCAGGTTAATTCTACAATATATGAAGATTTATGAATGAAAATCTATTAACTGTACTTATGTAGTGTCACGCTTATAGTATAAAAATATTATTTTATAATCTTAATGGGTTATAGGTACTCATATTATTAATTTATATAAATTAAATATATATATATGTATTTATCTTTTATAGAGTCACCTGTAGAGTATATGTTTAAGAAGAAATTATGACAAAAAAAAAACAGTTTTTGTGTATTTTATTAGTAATATTTTCATTTCACAAGATGAGTCTTGGTGAAAACTAAATTTTATTTAACAAACACATTAAAGAGCCTTAATATTTTAATGCTCGAGATCAGATCTCTGTTATCCTTTACTGTACTTTATACCTGGTGTATATTGTACTAACTAAAGTAGACATTATACATTATCTCTGATTCAACGCTTCTCTTTACGTAGGTACCCATATTGTACAGACAGTGTTACTAGCACACAATAATAATCATTAAAAAAAAAAGATGTGAAATGTCATGAACATAGTTTACTGAGCCAATACTATTGAACAACAGCTGATACATTCTCAATCTCGGTAGATTTTTTAATCTCTATAGGCAATCTAACGCACAAAAGAAACAGCATTTCCAAAGCACTAAACAGGCCGACACCCAAAAACATATTAAAGACGCCACCTAAGGAAGCTGTGAATAAAAAAAAATTAACAATAAAATTAATAAATACTATAAAGAAAATATTCTTAATATTAAATAGCGTACACAGTAATGTAATCCAGGTTTCGGTCGGTGTGACCACAAAAGATCTAGAGCCGCTCATCCTGACAGCCAGTCTTAGCACCGAGCTCGTAGACACATTCAAACCCGCGCTGAAAGTCATGCCGTGTCACCAAACGGTTCATTAAAAATCATACAATTATTAGTTCACATGTTTTACTATATCTTATCAATCGTCTCATTGATCGCATTCATTAGACTGGATTCCAGCGACAAGTCGGTTATCATTTTGGTGCAGGACGGCAAGCATTTGCAGCTATGGTTTCCTGAACAAAAGAAAATGTGTTTTATTTTCATTTAATTTACTCTTGATAATATGATTCTGCGGCTTGCAATGCACATTACCATTGACTGTTTTAAATGAATGCAAACATTTTAGTTGTGTCACTCGACAGTAAGGCAGAGTTTTAGTTATCTGTGATCGAATCGAGTCTGCGCATCCACAGATTCTTTCAATGCATTTCAACTGGAAATAACACGAATATATAAAAATAATAATATTGAATAGGTACATTAAAGTTTCACAAACGCCTTCTCACTAAACATTCCCTCTTAGTGTATCCTTCCGTAGTCATACACGTGCCGTCAACCAATTTATCAGAATCCTTATCGATAACCGAAGTAAACGACATTTGGGCGAGATAATTAAATCCTGGTGTTAACGATTTCGGTTCGACCCATTCTTCTCCTTTATACCCCGTGAAGAACTATAAGCAATACGCAATTAACGTAGTAAAGACTAATCTTATAATATACATATAGTGTTATATGTTTTCGCCTAGGAGATGTATTTTGCAAGAGTAACGATATTGAAGCTTCTAATACATGTGGTGTTAGAATAATAAGATCACATCACATCATTAGCTTCACCTCACGACTCTCATCACGAATGTAGCTAACAGCTTATAACAAAATTTCTTTACTAAAATAGATCATAGTGCGACTCTAGCAAGTAGCAACTGTTTATTTCCAAGCGCCAAATAGTTTGATTACGAAATTATATTTGCTCATACTTTATATTCTGTCTTTTTTACTATAGAGTATAGATGATAACCCACCTGGCAGCCGGTCACTGTTTCGCTTTCATCAGAACATTTAACTGCGACATGTAGTTTGCTTGTGGTTTCGTATAGAGACACTTTAGGAAGGCTTACACTGAAATAGAAGCTATGGTTCAGTAGTTTGTGGACGTCCGAAAAAATATATACTAAATAAATAATGGGTAAGGAGATAAATAACGAATATATTTTCTTTTATTTAATACAGGCTGTCTCTAACATTATTCTCAATGTGATGGTATCTGTATAAATTTAATTAGTAATGATCCTATAAGATTTAATTAATTTTCAACCGAATATGATATGAGTGCAGGTGTAGGACGTGACAAAGAGGAAATAAATAAAAGAAAGAGGATTTTCTAAAGTCTATTCAGACTTATCACGATTATCGCTTCGCTAAGGAAACGAATCTGTGTTACCGCCGGTGGAGCTGATGATTTATCGATACACTGATTGCTTTTGATGGGCATATCTCTGATAAGTCTCTAATGACTACAAAAGTCTAATTGACCAAGGAAAGAAAAGCTTGTCATTTAATACAAATTAATAATGTTTCGCCTGATAAAGAGTCCGAGATTGTGTAGCAAATTTAATTGAGCAGATGATACATAATCATAATATTAAATTAATCTCTGGATTGGTCGCAAGTAATTGTATTCAACCATCTTCTTTACATTATCTAAGGAGGCCCTTTTGAAGTAAGGTCTACCGGCTGCGGAATTGGACTTTCTCTCGGTCACTTCCTCGCTTATAGCGTTTTTGAGGTTATACTGAATAAAGAGAAGTTCTTGCTGACTTAGATCCAGTCTTTGTTGAGATTCTACCACAACTGGTCACTTCCTACCGGAACACTATGGTAGAGCAGTTGGATCTGTTATTTCAAATGTTCCTTTGAACATTACTAGCTGGTGGTCTATTTTTAAAGCAATCTGTAGCCAGAAAATCATCGGTTTATTACATTTTTGAAAGGGAAATCACATCATGTGCTTATAATCATTTTATATAAGATCTTAATAGTATTTTATGTTAAGAACAATACCCTACTGGAAAACGGAAAGCATTAACGTAGATTTTAGTTTTTGCAGGCACTATCGGTCAGTCTAAAGCTACTTAAAATTGAACTTGCATTTAGGTATAAAATATCACTCACTTCTGCGGTCTCATGACACAACACACCCCCCATTCAGTGAATTCCTTATTAAAAAGTTTCTCACAGCTCACAATGTCATACTGCCAACGACAATTAAGAACAATACTTTCACAGGAAGGCACAACAGCCATTAAAACTTGTTTTATAGTTATTTGCTCCTCGTTAAGAAAGTTTTCTAACAAACCGAGCTGTTCTAGCGATGGAAATCTTCTTAGAAGCACGTTCATCAAAATGGTAGAGAGACGTTTCGTGTTGTTTGAGGAAGAACTGGAATTCACAAAAAGTGGGTGTAACAATGTAAGTAATTTTACCGAAAACATGCCTTTACTTACAATTTTTGTTCGAACAGACGTGCAACAGTTTGAGGCGGAGGGCAGACAGCTACGGTCGGTAGTTTCATCTGCATGGTAGCTCCTCGCATGTCGTGCAGGGTCAACACTGCTGGCACCTGAAGGAAGCGAGCCCACAACACTGCACAGAGCACGCCCGCACAACACGCACTCGCCACACAACATAACAACCAACCGACACTGATGACGGAGCAGTTAGGACATGAATACACTAAACTATAGAGAGGGTGGAATGTACTTCATGAAGAAGGAACAAAAAACTATGTCCGAGGAAAGATTTCTAGGCATACTAACTTCTTGGTTGAAATTTTGTTTCTATAGAGATTTTTATATTTCTTTACAGAAACCGTGTTCGAGGACAGATTAGCTAAAAATATGTGGATGTCAGGTTGAAATGTACAGAGGTTAAATAACAGTGGTAAAGGTCGCGTCTACCATATTCTGGTTAATTCCCAATCATCAACAGATGTGATATAAGTCAAGCGCTATCTATTCAGATATAAAAACTAATGTTCCTATACTAACCGATCACAGTAATATCTGGAGCACAAATATTTGAAGCCGTGCAGGGTTGTCGTTTTATAAAAGTGTCGCATGGCGCGACCCACAGCCGAGGACTTCATTCTATATATTCATTCAATGCGCCCATCAAACACAGCAGACCTGCGTTTATGTCTATGCTCCTGTCTATTTAGATGCTATATCTGCTCGACAAACTAATGTTCGATTCAAACACGTAGTTATCATTTAAATTTTAAGCTGTACATAGCTTCACATGAAGCCACCCTATTATTAGAGATCCTTATCGTGAACACGACACTTGACTTCATTTAACCGCAGCTGTTACAATATAAATTACTTTCAGCGACCTCGTTGGATTTTAATTACAGAGAATGTATTTTCAAAATATAATCGAGGATCATGTTAATTAAACGCGACGTGTCGGACTTTTCCTTCGAACATTTTATATTGAAGATTTAAAAGTATGGTACATACTTCGAAGGTCGAACGGTATATGAGAGAGAACATACCGTTATTGTAGAACTTTGTACGTGAGAAATGAAACAAGACGCCTATAAAACATTGAGATTTATTTAAACATCGATCTACAAAGACGGAAGTAACAAAAATATTTTTATCAAATTATATTTATATATATACATAATATATATAGTATATAAAATACAATACAAAAGGTCGCATTAAGACCCGACAAGATGGCGCTAACTCCATATTATAGGAACCATTCCGTCATTTCCGACTCGTGTAAGAAACCTTTATATTAAGAGATTATATAATGTTCATAAAAAGAAACATCGATCTTCTAACACTTACTATAGACATCATCTACATTATATCGAACTACTTATAGCCGGTTATATATTCGGATGGATACATTACAAACATTTTTAGATATTATCATTACTAATATTAAATTTTTTTTTTATAATATGGCATTCATCCGTGCAAAGACGTGCACAGTATATTCTGCCAGTGTCATGTAGAATGAAGGACACAATGCTAACATTTATATCGTCCAAAAAAATGATCAAGCTTTATAACTATCATATTTTCACAGATAATGAAGACCTGTCAATGAAACTAGTATTATTCGGATTTACTAGTTTCATTTAAATGAATACTCGAGAAAATCTTAGATCTCATTACCTGTCAATGACTTTATTGACACATGTCAACGTCAATTTAGTCATTTTGTGCAAAGAGGATAGAATGTCTAAAAATTAAAAATCTCAAAAAGCTTTTTTTTTTCATATTTACTAAACCGAAATATATATTTTTATATACCTAATAGGCTACGTGTTATACACATCCAATCATTTATTGTACCTTTACTAAGACTATAACTTTTCATCACAGAAATTAATATCAACATTCAAATAAAACGCACTACAATAATATAGCTTATGTAAAGCAGAATGATTCACATACAATCAATAAGATAAATATGGTTCCAAAACTACTACTCTATAACAGCGAAAGATCTTTGATATATCCACAGTTAATGCACTTATAATGACACTACAGTCCTTTTTGAGGTAACGTGATCCCCGATGACGCTCTTAGTCCGAGACGAGTCTCAGTACTATATCTGGGTCAGCTCTGGGCCTGGTGCGAGGGAGAGCGTATCGGTAGATGGTGACCCTCAGTCAGGCGGATGTTGGGGGAGCGCGGGCGGGGCGCACGTCCAGGAGACAGAAGGGGGCTCGGCAGACGGGACAGGAGCCCCGCGCGCTCAGCCATTCTGCCGGAGGGCCGCTCGCACGAGCCGCCCACCACCGGGCCATGCATGACGCACACCATAATACTCTGTATATTAAAATATACCTCATGCCTATACCGCCTTTCAATATTAAAAAAGATTGAAATAAAATAAAAAACTCATCGACGCGAGTTTTGTAACCAGCTACTTCTACGAAGTCTCGCACTACCAGCTTTGACAGTAAACTTTTTAATATAAACAATGTTTAACAATGCCACTTAAGTAAAAGATTCAAAAATACATTCTTAAATTTAATAAGCTTCAAATAATTTAATGAAAGTATGGCTAATAAAGCCTAATGTTGCTCTTCAATCACGCCCAAAGAAGCGGGCCAGACGTTGAGTGTGACTATAGGAAGTGGAATGTTGAGTTGACTTTCTGTCATGTATAAGATCAAATCCAAATTTTGGGGCCAAAAGTTGAACCAAGCTGAGACACCCAAACCAACCGTCTGCAGCAGGTTGGTCCCCATTTTTTTGATCGTAGTTAGTAATCAGTAAAACTTGACTGGTCGTGGGATCCAGGCTAAACTACGGGCATAAGGCTATTGGCTAAGGCCACGGCAATGAGGCAAATTCGTCGATAAAATTATTCCGAGTTTATATGAAACGCTTAAACGTCTCGATCTGCTACGGTGATTGGCCGGCTGGCCGACAACAAATCTCGCCTCACAATCTTTTAAGATAGACTACTTTCCAAAAACAGCGAATTTGACAAGGACGGTTACCCGAGACCTATACTCACCACAGACTTAGGTTAAGCCTTTAATGAATAAAGTCTTTTAAATTTGTAGAAAAATAACATTGTAGATCACACCAAAGGACAAAGAGATAATCGTCGGCCATCTTTTCAATACAATACCTGCAGTTACACTGTTGGCAGGCAGGAAGCGCGGGCGCAGGCTGCGGCTCGTGCGGGGGACAGAGGCGGTCCAGCTTCACGTCCGCCGTGGCCTGCATACAGCCGATGCACGGCTCCAGTTCCTAATTAATTGTTTAAACAATCACGACCACCGTGACTTCTCAGCAGCTATCTATTTGTAATGCGGTCATGGAGAATAGATGGCATCTTCTTTCGTGGAGGCACCGCATTCAGAAGCACTAGGTGCTGTGTGATAGCTGTCGTCAAGTTTTTGAATTTCAAGGAAGCGGATGTTGATGTTACTTTTGTCAATTATACTAAATTACAGATGTTTCGGGTTTACTGGAGTGCAGTCGGATATATGATAGTATTTGCATATTTAATTGATACATCTCTTAACCTATTAGTATATGAGCTATTTAAGCTATATACTAATAGGTTAAGATAAGCATATTCATGTTAAGATGTTATGTTGTCCCAAAGTGTTTGTTAACATATTATTGAACACATGACAGTGACAGCAGGTCTCATCCGTACATAACTTACAAGTCTCTATCCTTTAAGTATAATCTGAACAATAATATCTTGAGACCTTCCCAGACAGTATGATAGGATTTAGTCAGATTAAGAAAAATTTATCGAACTTCATTTGTATATAAGCTACCAGCTTTGTCTGGCTGCAACTTTGAATAATTTAAAATTGACTACACATAAGCCTGTGTGCTGGTGAAAAAACAATCTCAACATTTTGAATTTTCATGTCTGTTATAAACAATTTTTTGAGTTCTTAAATCATGCTCCCCGTACTACTCACCTGATCCACATAATACACGGGGTTTTGTTCAACATGTTGCTTGAACACCTTGACGAATCTCTCGATTAGAGTGGGCAGTAGGGAGATGTGGTCGGGCACTCTGACAGGACGTTCCAGCCTCGGCTGCAAGTCTCGTAAGGCCGTAGTTGAGATCCTGAAGGTGAATCGTTTGATATCAACTCTTGATGGTATTACTTCAATGTTGACATATTGGATCTCGTCTTCTCCAGTCGGGGTCAAATTGTGACTATCCGTCTGTGGAATATTGAAACGCATTAATGTAAAACTGCCTCAATAATTATAATCATGTTTGTCACATTTGCTAACTTACGGCCGTAGCAACCAAAGTGCAGTCAGATTGTTTCACAATATTGGTCCCATACTGTGTCACCTTTATAAGAAATGAATTTGTAGCAATGAACTTGCTAGTCGCCGTCAGGTTAATGGATACTTTTTCAATACTGAAATGTAATTTTAATATTGTTAGCTTACTCTATGTATTTTCCAATGTAAGGCCAGCCTCAAGCACCTGTAGAAATATTAAGATGATGCTTCTGACTTAGTATGTACCTTCGGAAATCCAAATTGAAATGAGAAGCTACTACTCTCCAGTCGCTACCTTCATTCACATATGGCAGTAGTGCCTTAACAACTGGATGCTTCTTCTTATCATGTTCCCACCAGCAAACTATCTTGTAGCACATAAGGACGGGTATTATACCAGTCGCGAGTGCGGCCGCCGGCATCCAGACGCTATCTTCACCTCCGCACCATAACGTGAATACATAACCAAGGGGTAAAGCCGAGTGTATCAGAGCGGTTATCGTGATCCTCTTCATGTGATAACCAATGAAATTCACATTTTCAGATCCGAGGAAGTTGTCTAGTAGTTGAGGTATAGTAAAGCCGGCAGCCACGAACTCCGTAGGCGGATAGACGACGCAGATAGCAAAGAGGATATAGAAAAGAGTAATCAACACATCCATTGTAAAATGAATAAATATAAAGACAAATTAAGTTTTTCTTGACTATTTGTAATTCAATCAAATACTTAGGCGTTGGCCAATGTAATAAAAAAAATCTAATAGAAATTGTGTAGGTGGTATCGGCACTGCAATGTATTGATCGAAGCACTGTAGTTATTTTGTTAGACGATGATGCACGGATGCAAGCATTTTGCACACAGCTGATTATTTGACAACAAAGTCATCGTGTTTTGACTTATTGAGAGTATTTAATGCTTATGAGAATTATTAGAAATAATCTACATTATTTAATTATGTTAAAAAATATGATTATAATACAATTAATTTTATACGAAAATAAAAATAATAAAGTTTATATTATTATTTATTAAGTCATCAAAATATTTAGTATAAATTTACGACTATTAATAAAAATAAACATATAGTAAAGTGTAAACATAAAATACTGTCCCTTCAGATGTGTTTACTTCGAGAGCAATTTAAATAACATGAAAATTAATTCTTAAACGTCCTTATCGACCTGTCAATATAGATTCTGACAGGCCATGTTTGATGTGGAAGTATGGACACGTATTAGACATTTAAAGATTTAACTTTAATTTTACTAAAAATATTTCACCATAACTCTATATTGTTAGTGTGGTTGTTCCAAAAGAAAAAAAATAATTGTGACACAGTTTAGTTTTGTTCTGTGACTTGTACTTATAAGGTAAATTTATCTCCTACCGGAGCTCTGTTTGTATGGAATTGTTATATTTAGGATGTTTATAATCGTGAGTCTTTATTGCGTGGCATGTATACAGAAAAAGAAATAATAAGAACTATGAGTTCTACTGCTTAAGTTCCTACCTTTCTATCAAAATGACTGTAAAATTTGGCTGGCTGTGAAAATCATCTTTCATATATAATTATAATACATAGTTGCAACACATTCCAATTATTTCTAATAAGAAAAAAGTAATACTTTTTGGCCACTATCCACTACTAGTATTACTAGCCTCTATTTTTTATTTTTCTCATATTAACATGTGCATGTCTGTATTGTAGCAACATGGGGGGTGTTGAGCAACCATGCTACACTCTCATTAACTTTCCCACTGATACCGAGCCTTATAGTGAACAGCAGCTGAAGACAGACCTTGGTAAGTCTAAATTTCATTACTCTTGTTTTACCAATGATTTAGGTTACTGAAAAATATATAAAACTAAATTTCTTTAATTTGTGATGACTAAGTATCACAATCAGTTAAAAGTATGATCAGTAATGTTCTTTATTTTTTTTTTTATTTTTCTTAGCTATATAATTTCCTGTACAATCAAACAAGAGAGGACAACATATTGGAGGTTTTCATGATAAAAGTGCTGCTCATAAATTTCACTCCTTTAACCAATTCAGTTGAACTTAGTTATCACTACTAAATATAAGAAATGCAGTGAGGAAGGTAGTATTTACTTTAGATGCTTAAACTGTGGCGTTGTTACAGAAAAGGGTGATATAAAGAAGAAAATTGAGGCACTTAAGAAAACCATTGGTATCATCCTGTCCGGAGAAAAGATTCCAGGGTTGCTGATGATAATCATCAGGTTTGTGCTGCCGTTACAGGATCACACCATCAAGAAGCTCCTCCTCATCTTCTGGGAGATTGTTCCCAAGACCACACCGGATGGGAAGTTGTTGCAGGAAATGATACTAGTCTGTGATGCATACAGAAAGGTTTGTATGAATTTTAATAGATTAGTAACATTCATAGTAATCTTAGCAGCTGTTTAACAACAGGCATATGATTACTGTATGAAAGTACAGGATACATTGACATTACAACAAGACGTCTTAAATTTATTTGATGAAGGAGTATTTAAATCTCATCAAAGTAATAACTTTCATTATTTCATATAAACACAGTTATTTGGAGACTTAAGTTTATTTTTGTCATGGTTTAACCATGTCGCGTCCCTTTTCTTCAAAGCTGTTATCTCTTCCAGGATCTCCAACACCCCAATGAGTTCCTCCGAGGTTCTACGTTGAGGTTCCTCTGCAAGTTGAAGGAGCCAGAGCTTCTAGAGCCCCTGATGCCGGCCATCCGAGCCTGCCTGGAACACAGACATTCATATGTTCGGAGAAATGCTGTGCTCGCAATCTTCACCATCTACCGGTCAGTGTCTCAGACATTATTTCTGGCAATTACTATTATCATAAATAATGAGATCTAAGCCTTTCGCGAGTGTTCATTTAAATGAAACTGATGTAATAAATAGAACTACTTTAACCCGACGTTTCAGTTACTCTGAATCAACCGTGATCACGGACGGACGAGATGTATTTATACAGAACGAGTGGTTAGACATAGGAGATTTTTGCATCCCATTAGCACTAAAATGGCGCACCTTAATCCATGATTGGTCGCCAGCATTGGTAAAATTCTATCTCAATGCGTTCCAGATGACTCTCCCAGATTAAAGTAATTTAGTAAGATGGGGTAAAGGTACTGAAAAGACTTGCTATATCTGTGGGAAGGCAGTTGGAACTGCTAGGCATTTGTTGGTGGGATGTAAGGTACTCCTCGATTGCGGTCAATACTCGCGTCGTCACGATAGGGTTCTGGAAATCATACGTGAAGCGGTTAGTCTTTCGGTAGCCAGAGCGCAAAGGGAAATAACCACAAACGAGCGATCAGTAGGTTCTGTGAGAGAGGGCACTAGGGCTATAAAAACAAATGTCAAGCCTTACTCCATCCTTAAAGCGGCTACGGATTGGACTATAATGCTGGATACGTATGAAAAACAATACAAAGTCCCCGAGGATATTTATGCGGCGGCCTCCAGACCAGAGATATTTATGTATTCGCGAATTTTAAGGCGCGTTGTAATGATAGAGCTTACGGTTCTTTGGGAAACCAACATTCCCAAAGACCATACCATCAAGGTCAACAAGTGGTACGAGCTCACAAACGAACTCACTCGAAATAGGTTCGTCGTGGATTTATACGCGAAGTGGGAGCGAGAGGTATAACGGCTAAATCTCTCTACAACCTACTAAAAGACTTGGGCCTGTCCAGAATTCACATCAATTCGTTCTTGGAACGTAGTTCGAAGGCAGCCCTAGTAGGTTCTTTTCAAATATGCTTAGGTAGAGAGAGGAGCTTGGACAGTGGAGGTGAGCGTTTAACGCGCGTTAGTTAGGGGCCCCTTAAACCTACACCTGGGTCGCAAGTCCCAGGAACTGTTGAAGCTCCACTCCCTGCAACGCAATGGACCCGGCACCCGCACGGTGAATCCATTGAATGCTAAGAGGTTTCGTCTCTATTCCTGGAAACGTGTTATAAATTTCTGTCAAAATTTTTAATCTGTTTGAATGTTGAATATTTAGTATCTATTAAGGTGGAGTGCATTGTGATACATATAATGTTCAATTGAATTGAAGAATAAATAAGAGCAATATATACACAGAGTTGCCAGTTAATATGGGACCATTGTCTCTGAGATATTGATGGACAAAGAGAACGATCGGCTTTCACTGAAAGTCCGATAGCTCAGTTGGGAGGTTGTATTGAACCCAACAAACTAGGCTAAACACTTAAACTATGTGACACAGCGGCCGGCTCAATGCAAAGGATATTTAATGAAGGAATTAGAGAGGTCAAGAATCGACTTGCCTTGATGCAACTATTTTATCAGAGACATTTTGAGAAGTCGTCTAAGAATTTATTTGTTTGGTGTATATTTCATTCATTCATATTCATGGTCCATTATTGTGCAGAAACTTCGAGTTCCTGATCCCGGACGCGCCGGAGGTGATCGGCTCGTTCCTGGAGTCGGAGCAGGACATGTCGTGTAAGAGGAACGCCTTCCTCATGCTGCTGCACGCGGACCAGGAGACGGCGCTGGCCTACCTCTCGCAGCGCCTCGACCAGGTGCACGGCTTCGGAGACATCCTGCAGCTCGTCATAGTGGAACTCATATACAAAGTGAGGTTACAGGCTCGTGTGGGACGATAAGGCTGCACCCACACTGTAAGGCCGATCTCGTACTGGTGGAGCTTCCATGTTCACGTTCAGTCTTGAACTTTCAATAATCTCAGTCGGATGTGTTTCGCCTATAGTTAATAATAGGATAAACCTTAAAGTATCAATTTATTTAATTTTTGGGG
The DNA here is from genome assembly GCF_018135715.1 of Danaus plexippus. NCBI lineage: Eukaryota > Metazoa > Arthropoda > Insecta > Lepidoptera > Nymphalidae > Danaus > Danaus plexippus. Next base: position 8,922,165 of record NC_083547.1, read on the forward strand.
TGAAAATCTTGATTGGACATTTCGAACAGATATTCACCGGTTCGGTAAATCTTTTATCTTTGACGAAAAAGATATAGATGTATAGTGTGGATCCAGCCTTATATTATATAAAATAAGTTTTTGACGTCACTGCCATTATTAATTTATTACTTAGTGTTCCGTCTCGAGGTCCGCTCCTCAGTCATGTGATATTATAACATCCAAACCATGTGCCGCAGGTGTGTCACGCCAACCCGGCAGAGCGGTCTCGTTTCATCCGCACGGTGTACGGGCTACTGAACGCGCCGAGCGCCGCTGTGCGCTACGAGGCGGCCGGCACGCTGGTCACGCTGTCCACGGCACCCGCCGCCATCAAGGTCATCATTACACTCATCACACACGTCACACACATCACACTCATCACACACGTCACACACATCACACACGTCACACTCATCAAGTACATCACAATCATCTGACATGAACATGACACTGGTTTTGGTGATATACATTTATTACACACAAACATTGGCTCATCACACCAGGTCAAGCTCTCCATCATATCTATCATACTACTGACTTTACCAACTATCACGTAATTACAACTTACCAAACTTGGAACTCGGCTAGGGCCAGCCCTAGTTTGTAGTGACCGTAAACCATTGTGCGCGTGTGGCAGGCGGCGGCGGCGTGCTACATAGACCTGATAGTGAAGGAGAGCGACAACAACGTCAAGCTGATAGTGGTGGAGAAGCTGTCCGCGCTCAGGGACGTGAGCTGCGACGCCACCTCGCGCGCCCTGCCCGAGCTGGCCATGGACGTGCTCAGGGTGCTGGCCTCCTCCGACCTGGACGTCCGCAGGCACACGCTGCATCTCGGTAAGGAGATTGTCCTCCTAGTACACACGACGCGTCGCCGGCCGACGGTGAGATGATCCGGTACTGGCTCTTGGTACGAGAACGTACCTAACACTTGATCACAGATAGTTAAAAAAATAGTCATATTTTCCACTGGAAGATCTTGTGAAGAGAGTCATTATTTTCCTATAATCCTAGAATTTTCCTATAATCCTATAATTTTCCTATAATCCTATAATTTTCAATATAAGCAACAGATGATTTTGGTACTACTCTACGAGTACAATCTTCTTGATTTGTTGCAAATGTTCCTCTAGAGCGGAACTGAGTAAGAGCTCTAAACAGAACAAGCCGTGCAATGCACGTAGACACGTGTTGAGGTAATTAACCGCTCCCGAAGGTATTACTCGTGTCTGGGTAGAAAAGAGTCAGTCTATGATTGACTGCCCTATGTTTTGGTCGTTACCGGGCTGTTCCGGCCATCTTCCACCATATTTCACAAAGACAACCCATAACTGAAAATATTGTGTCTAACACATGTGGTATACATCCAGCTCTGGAGCTGGCCACTCCTCGCCACGCGGACGAGCTGGTGGGCGCTCTGAGGAAGGAGGCGTCGCGGGCTCAGCTCGCGGATCACGACGACGCGGCCAAGTACCGGCAGCTGCTGGTGAGGGCGATGCATCGAGCGGCCATCAAGGTACGACGTCCGGCGGCGCGTCAAACAACTGGCTCAATACAGAAATGTTACCTGTGACGCTATGGTCTCTGGCCAGCACTTTATAAGTGCTATATTCTCTGTGAATGTAGAGAACTACATCAATAGATACTCAGTTTTTTGCCGGTCCAGTGTAGTCGTTGAGTGAGTGACGGGTTTTAAAGCCTTCGTACTGAAAGCCATGGCAGAGGTTACAATTCTGATAAGTAATGAAATATCTCTTTATCATTATATTGATGATTACAGTAGTGAAGCGTTTGATTAAACACGCTTTTAAAGATGGCGCCCGTGGAATGTTCAAAATATAAAATAAACATCAGTAAATGTCTTGTCTTATTGTAGATAATATATAAACCTGGTATTTTGTCACGTAAATATCAAGACTACTCTTTTTGTTATATATATTTGATTTGTCTATAATCACAAACAAGAAACATTCTTCTTTTTCTTCTCTTAGTCTATGAAACCGTTTTATTAAGTCGGTGGTCTTCCACAGAGATGTTCTTTAACGTGCGTATCACACGTGACATTCAATAATTAATGAAAATTACTTAGAAATTAACCTGATTAATAGAAATTTAAGTTTCGAATTCATGAAAGTGACACAAGTTGTATTTTGGAGACGATAGCTGTTCCGGAAGTTATAAAAAAAGTCAAATATTTATTTAGCGTTGAATATGTTTCAGCTGTGAGATGACATTAAATGATTAATACTATCATGACGTGAAGGCAGCAGCGCCGTGTCTTGGTATTTGAAATATATTTGTTGTGGTGACGTCATATTTATGCAACTACATATGTATAGACTGCTCCAATATCAGAGCCAGCTGTTTATTTAACAGTTAAAACGAAGGAAGTCATCAAAACGACATTGTATGTTCCTTTACGGGCTATGACTAGTATCAGTCCCCCGGGTCCGTATGTCCGGAGTGGTCCTTGTCACGATGTATGTGTGGTATGTGTAGTTCCCGGAGGTGGCGTGCTCGGTGGCGCCCGGATTGTTGGAGCTGCTAGGGGACGGCGGGGAGGTGGCGGCGCAGGACGTGCTCATGTTCACCAGGCACGCGCTGCACGCCTTCCATGACCTAAAACCTGGCATATACGCGGTGAGGCACACACACAACAACAATTAGTTGTGTACATGTAATATATACACGTGTTTTTTACGTTAGGGCCGACTGACAATCTTATGTTTGTAATCGAAGTAGCCCCGTCTGTATCTCAGGCGAGGAACGTTCCAGCACTTCATATAATATTTGTGTTTCGTATAGAAACTACTGGAGAGTCTGGGCAGCATCCGGGTGGGGAAGATCGCGAGGGCCGCCCTGTGGCTGGTGGCCGAGTTCGCCGACAACGAGGACAACGTGAAGGCGGCCATCGACGTCATCGCGGCTGCCATGCCGACACACAAAGACAATGTACGGTCACACGGCTTGTGGAGAAGGCGGCACACGCGTGCTCACACACTGACAAAAATAATTAATATGTCCAGGAGGAGGACGGCGACAAGGACGGCGCTGAGGCTCCGCCTAAGGAAAAGGAGAAGGAGGCGCCCACTCGACAGCTGGTCACCAGCGATGGAGCGTACGTCACGCAGTCCGCTTTCAACCAGCCCAAGTGAGATACTGACGGCATTGATCACACACAAGCCTCATTGGACACCTACAAATTTGACTAAATTTTGTTCTTCACCAGGACTCCTGTGACTGACAGCGGTCCGGGTCTGAGCGCGGCGCTGGTGTCCGGGGAGAGCTTCACGGCGGCGTGCGCGTGCTCCGCCCTCGGCAAGCTGGCGTTGCGCGCTCCCGGGGAGCAGGGGGCGCGGGCGCTGGCTCTGGCCGGCACGCTTCTCGCGGCGCACGGGCGGGCCGTGCTCACGGCGGACGACCTGGAGCACGGCGTGCGCTGCGTGCGCGCCGGCGCAGAGCGACCCGACGTGCTCAGCGAGGCGCTCACGGCCGGATCCCGGAAAGCGCTCGCCTCGCTACTGACGCTACCACATCGCTCGGCACCGACCCTGCTCCCTGAGGTTATATTAACACTATCTGGCTACCGACACACCATATTGTTATAATCCCAGGAACGCCGCCGACGGTCGGCGGAGCTCACCGCTCGGGAGATAACACGATACATTCACCTAGCAATTATTTCTCGCAGTGCATTTTGATTTTTCCGGCGTAATGAGGGCTACAATTTCATTGTTTTTAGTTTAACACAATATCCTGTAACTTTTGATGGTGGCTTGCTGTCTCATAGTTAAAATTATGGTCAACAGTAAAACATTCCAAAAAAAAACTTTCCGTCCAAGCGACACGATACAATATATACGTACAATAAAATGACACAAACTAGCAGTTGTCAATAAATTTGATTGTTGAGCTTCGTCATAGACCGTTCGCCCCGTGAGTGTTGTAGTGTAAGGCGTGACGTCACTCAACTCCCCTCCTGTGTCGTCAGGGCTCCCCCGAGCGTCCCGAGGCGTCTTCTCGTCCGACGTCTGTTCCCATCGAGCGCGGGATATCGTTCACCGCCCTGGCGCCGCTCGCCGCCGCCGGCAACAGAGACGTGTTCGAGCTGGCCTTGGATAGAGCTTTACAAGGTCACTATATAGAACATTGGACTATCTTCTTGTTAATTTTTTGGCAACCTCTGTTCCTCCTGATACGAGAACTAAGGCTACTTTGATTAAGGACTTTTGTTTTTTCAATGTAAATAATAGGTGAAGTCGCGGGCGAAGGCTTTATTCACATTGTCTATACATTAACACAATATCAAAGTCGAGGCTACACGTCGTGGACTTCGTTTTTCAAAAATGTTTATAATGTTCTTTTATTTTTTGTAACGTTAAAGCTAACAGCTAAAACTGGGACAAAAATTTAAATGGACAATATGGGACGAGCAGTCCATGGATTGGAGGAGAATGCAAGCCTGCATCCGTGAGCTGGTGACCTTGAACCGTGTCATTTACTGTGTCAGGTCGCACCAAGCCGGCCAGCGACGACGGCGGTCGTTTGTCCAAGGTGACCCAGCTGACGGGCTTCTCGGACCCGGTGTACGCGGAGGCGGTCGTGTCAGTCAATCAGTACGACATAGTGCTGGACGTGTTCGTCGTCAACCAGACAGGTACAGACCTTAACCAGACATCACACACACTATGTGACACCAACACAGCCCGCGCTGGAATCTAATCATACAAAAACAAGCGATGATTGTTGCTCTCTAACGTAAAATATACTGAACTCGTTTCGATGATACTTTACAGTGATGTAGCTCAGACATCAGGATAAGATACAGGCTAGAGTAATCCCAGAATTCCGTATCGCGGAACCGTGGCATTTGTTGTATTTTGTATGAAATTACATGACGTACAATAAATATTGCCAATGGTCGGCTACCGTATGAGCATTTCTCTCCGGGTTTCATCCCGAGGACATCGACGAAGTCACGGACAAGAACTGGCTCTACCGATAGTGGTGGCAATTGTAGTAATGTGTCACCCGTTACTTGCAGACGATACCCTCCAGAACTGTACGGTGGAGTTGGCGACGCTGGGCGAGCTGCGGCTGGTGGAGCGGCCGGCGGGCATCGTACTGGGGCCGCGGGATTACGCCTCCATCAGGGCGCACGTCAAGGTCGCCTCCACAGAGAACGGCATCATCTTCGGAAACATCGGTACGAACACGAGTGTCCGACCGCACCGACTGGACATTGTGTTGTGCATCTATTCTGGACCTGCTTTTTTGAAATTAAGACTAGGTTGAGCCCGAGTTTCTGAGGCTCTTTCCAGTTTTCAATGTTTATTAAGTCAGTGGTATTTGTCGGTGTCCAGTGTACGAGGTGTCCGGCGCGTCCATGGACCGCGGCGTGGTCGTGCTCAACGACATCCACATAGACATCGTGGACTACATACAGCCCGCCGCCTGCAGCGACGCCGACTTCCGCACCATGTGGGCAGAGTTCGAGTGGGAGAACAAGGTGTGCGGACACACACACACACACACAGGCATACACACACATAGGCAGACGCACAGACACACGCATATACCTGTAGGTGTTGTTTTATAAGTGTATGACGTGTATGTATCGGTTGTGCCAGGTGTCCGTGAACACGAACATCACGGAGCTGAACGAGTACCTGGAGCACCTGCTGGCGTCCACCAACATGAAGTGCCTCACTCCCGATAAGGTTACTATATATTACATACCGCACATATTCAAATGTTTTTTATTTGCACAGCCTCGCTGAGGTAAAGCAGTTTTGTCCACAATCTTGACTTCCTATTTAACTGTCTCCGTGTCTGATCGGGATTGCTGGTGCGCGTGTGCAGGCCCTGTCCGGTCAGTGCGGGTTCATGGCGGCCAACCTGTACGCGCGGTCCATATTCGGCGAGGACGCGCTCGCCAACCTCAGCATCGAGATCCCCATGAACAAACAGAACGCTCCCGTCGTGGGACACGTGCGGATACGGGCTAAGACACAGGTAAGCACACCGAGACGGCACCAGGACAACTAGAGCCACTCTAGTTGTCCTGCTATTTGAAGTGCACTGGAACCGTTGCAGTGCGCGAGGGATGCGCGCACGCTGCTGCAGATTAGTTCTCTGTCAGTAGTTGCGTATTAATGAATCATCTATCCCTGTCTGCTCGTCCGGCGTTCCGTCTCAGTCCCGCGGCTCGGTGGCTGACATTAAGTGACACACCCTTATATACTCGTGACGTCACTATAGCACACAGCGGCCCGGTGGGGGATCGTCTGCTACCCTGTCACTACTGACACACGCGTGTCAGGAATGACCCTTGATAACATTTGATCTGTGTTTCCTTTCTCTACTTTTGGACACTAACCAATGATTGTATAAATGTATGTCTCGATTCAGTCACCAGACACATAGCTGTAGTCATTTTAGAGACCAAAGATAAAAAAAATTGTGTTATTACTTAATACCGAGGAGGATGGCGGAAATGAAATGACTTTGATAGGAGTCGTAATGCTTGCTACACTTAGGAAACCGCATTGATGAGACACGTTTCTAGTGGTAGGGGAGCCCACGATGCTCAATGGAGATTTACTAGAGCGTCATAGAGACCTAATGGGTTGCAAAGCTTAGATGATAAGAAGAAAGAAATATTATATAATATATATCTTTTCATGGCCAGGGAAAGCGGCTATAGATTTTTAAATATGTAAAAAAACTTACATGGACATCCTCGAGCGTGTCAGATATTAAAAGCATTGTCGCCCTACGCATTTTTATTAGTGTACGTTTGTTAATCTGATCGTTTGCTTGATGCGGGCGGTTGCATGTAAGGGCTGAACATGACAAAGAAACATTTAATCGAGCGCGTCAGATTTTCTAAGGGAGTGTTAAGGGCACCAAAAAAAAAGCTCTCATTCACTAATCTCAAGATTCCGATGTGGCGTGAGCTCGCGGCCACTCTCATAATGTGCAAAAAAAAATTGTCCTTTTGAAATACTCAAGCACGACAGATTAAGATATATATTTATATTCTGAACGTACTGTCTTATAATCTGACGATTGTCTAGAGGGATACGACTAAACCGACAAAAAAAAAAATCTTTGCACTTTGATTTAATTTTTTTAATCTTTTAATTGCAAAGGAATCAGGAGCGCGTATTTCGGAGCTATTTCCCGAAACCTCCGGGGCGTTGTCATGTTCCACTACGCTTTGCTCTTGTAGATACCGAAAGTCTCGCGGTATTTTAATTGCAGTTAATAACTTATAGCACTGTGCGTGATATAAATCATTTAATGATGATTCCATCGACAGGTTGAGGTTCTCATACGTTCCTCGAGATTTTTGGCCAACGAATATATTCCAAAATATTTAATATTTCATTAATGTTTCTACTCTTTCACCACAAAATACACATTTTAAATTAATATCACTCATATTGAATATTTATAAACCTCAATTCACATAAACGTTGGAAACACGTTGTGAACAATATGAGACGAACGAGCCTTTATTAGCAGCTGTCGTGGCAGCAGAGACCAGCGTGGGTCGGAGTGAGAGAGTAATAGAAACGCGGAGAAGGAAATATAGGCATCACGCAGCTCTACGCATTTAACTTTATCGACGAATTTTTTGTTATTTCGGCTTGCGAAATCGTCAGATTTTATGTTTTTCGTTATTTTTAAATTATTTCCTTCAAAAGAAAAATAAAAATTTAGCTACGCTCGAGGATGTCGAAATGACTTTTTTTTACAACTTTGCTGCCTTCCTCTTCCTTTACGTCACTCTTAAATTGTCAGATTAGTGAAATATACACATTTTAGGATGTAATTAACTCACCCTACCTTACTCTGACGTGCTCGAGAATTTCTGATCTGTATTCTTCACTGGCGGCCTTAAATATGGGGTTCGTGTTTGGTAAAGGTACTTAACCGGGTTCAAGGTATCCCCCTGTATATTAGTCTGCAGCGCTTTAGTAAATCCCGAAATCCCCGCTTGGGCTCCCCTATTATAGAGTGATCTTCGAGCCATTTGAAATAGTTAAAATATCATAGCCGACTTCATCAAATAAGTTTACAAAAATGCCTTGAGTCTAGAAGGCCTAGGTAGTGCTTATTATAATTTAAGTCACAGATCACAACTATTTTGAGTAGTTGCTCGTTAGATAACATTATGATCATATCTAAACTGTTGAAGGGTACCACAATAAGGCTAACGTGAGCGCGACTTCCTAGGTTCTCTTTATCAGGTTCTTTCATGTAGCATTTAAATTCCCAGGGCATGGCTCTCAGTCTGGGCGACAAGATCAACATGATGCAGAAGACTCGCCCGAAGAAGCCCAAAGATCCCACGCCGGCTGCCTAACAGACAACCGTCCCAGGCTCAGCTCTCAGCAGGTCGCTCATCGAGAACACATCCCCGTACGTCATAGTGGCCATCGTATTCCTAGTAGCGGCCACAACTATGCACTACATGCTGAACTGAGTCGCTGCCGGAGGTCTGGAGTCCATCGCGTGTAACACTGTAGCTTATAGACTAACTATGTGTAGAGTAACGATTGAACTATCAACAAAAACGAAGCGGATGTTATGTTTTATGGAAGTTAATATACAGAATAATAATTATATAATAATTATATAAGTCTGGACTTTACAGTGCTGCGTTTACTCGATGTTCCGTCTGTAAAGATACGGATAACCGTGCATCGTGAGTGCGGTCCATAAATAAATGTCGTGTAATCTGAGACGCCTTTGTTTTATTTAAACTTTGATCCCGTTCGTTGCGATCGTGACAGGGCAGGGTCAGGAGAAAAACCAACGAGCCTTATGAAATAAATTAGTTTATTGTGACGTCATAGATGTACCGACACGTCCGCGTTCCGTAACAAATGAACCAACAGTTTAAATAATAAAAATAATTTATAATAGCAATAAGTTAATGGATAAGTTACAAAACAGTACGATCCGACGCGACCTCGCTCGACGGCTTCACTTGACTTACAACGGATTGATCTGGAACAGAGACACGAACATAACTTATAGCGAATGACTGTTTCACTAACAACTTCTCCTTGAAAATCTACACGGAATGTCCAACACATTCAGAACCAATGCCTTTCAAATGTCTGACCTGGCGCACGGCCATAACACGTAGCGTAATCGTTACGTTACGTTACAATACATTACAAGTATGTGGCATCCGTTAGTTGATATAATTAGTATATATTAGTTGATAACACATTTGTGGTCTATTGAAGTTACACGGTGAGCTCGTTTAATCTTTGAATAGCTTGGCTATGCGCTTCACTTTGTCGAATTGGACTCTAAACTATTGTTATAGAATTCAAATTTAAATGTGTTAATAGAAATCAAACTAACTTATTCCTCTTCCTCCTCCTCCTCCTCCTCCTCTTCTTCTTCTTCCTCCTCTTCCTCCTCCTCGACTTCCTCGACTTCCTCCTCCTCCTCCTCCTCGGGTTCAGGTTCGTAGACTGGCTCGTCCTCCTCTTCCACCTCAGCCTTCACGTCTTCCTCACCCTCGGGGGACTCGAGCTCTCCCTTCTTCTTGCCGGGTCTCTCACCGAACCACTTGGGCAGTCTCGCTGTGAGTATGATTTGATCATTACATTTTATATATTTCGAGATGCCCTTATCTTTTGTGATCGAAAGAGAAGTGTTAAAACGTTTCTAATTATTAGTTTTAAGTGAATATATTTAAATTCATAATTCTTTTACCATTTAGATTTTCGATTTTCCACTATGAGTTTAAAAAAAAACAGTATTGTTCTATTTATTAGAGTTTGTCTCTGTCATAGGACGTGCAGATAAAAAAAGCAGAGAAAAATTCTTCAAAAAACAAAAATGAATTCGGGGAAACGAACGGGAATCAACAAAAAATTCATGTCAGTAACAATATCTGAACATATCACAAATAGTGCTATGAAATAAAATTTATTATTTACAACAGAGAGGGGTAACATTACTTACATCCCGTTTGAAATGGTTTATAGCTCAATAGACAATATCGTAAACTATAATGTGATCTGCTTGCCTCTACTTCAACTGCTGATAAATCCTATCCTATTCTCTTTGGAAGTAACTTACCCTTCTGCCTGCCACCGAACTGGTCGGCCCTCTCTTGCCACACCTTCTCAAGGAAGTCCTTGTTCAGTTTCTCTAGATCCTAGGAATGGTTAACACGAGGGTAAATTCAACAATCAACACGGGTATAACGATGTGCACAGGGCAGCCTGCGTGTGCATCATTGTATAAACCGAGACAACGCATGACAAAGAGATTTAATGTGACGAGGTCATGAGTCTGATAACTCATGATGAAAACCATGCCGGGACATGCCTGGTGGGAACAAATGTGGGGCAAAAAACATGACTTCATCTCCGCATCTTACTTTTAGTGCGGTTCATGAACTCTTCCACCTTCATTTTCCATAGTTTTTCCATATACTCTGCTGCTTGAGTATCGTAACCCTGTGTTAAAGCGGTCGCTATGAATAAACTAATGTTTACATCTCAATGACGAGACTAGGTCTTTACTCTTACTATCATTTTTTAACAATGCTAGTAACCTCTATGTATAAACGAAGAAAGTTGCTTTTTTTAAACGTTGTCATGATACTTACACCCTCGAACAGTTTCTTTTTGTCGTCGTAGGAACGTGTGTCCACGCGTCGCTCATATTTAGACGCGACTTGGATTTTAGGCTAGAAATAAATATTATTCATTAATTTCAGTTAACCACATATATGAATAAAATATTTATTTATGAGGAATACTTACAGGGTGCTTGCCTGTTAACGCCTCAGGGTCGAGACCCTTCTTAAGAGCTTTGTGCCTCAGCTGCTGCTTTTGTCTTTCTTTGAGCTCTTTTAACTGTGTAAATGATAGTTACTAAATAAGTCAATAATTAATAACGATATGTATAACTAAATTCTTAAATGTACTAACGTCGTAGTCCTGTCTCTTCTGTCTCTCCTCGAGATCGTATTTCTCGGTCTCAAGTTTGATGATGCACTCCCACAACTCGACGGCCTTCTGTCGTAGTTTGTCCACGGAAAGACCTTCGATGGCGAGGGGTTTGATACGGATTGAGAGGGAAATCTTCTTCTCTTCCTCCAGCTGTTCCTTGGTCTTGTTGCGCTCGAGTTGAGCGTTGCTGAGGCCGAACTGTTGGATAACATATAAAGTACGGGATAGACTAAAGTTTATCAAAATGTATGTTCATAGAAACTAGTAATAATTAGGATCACTCACGTTGTCGCTCTTCTTTTGTATGGTGAAGTTGGGTCCGGTCTTGCTGGCATCTTTCATGGCCTGGAGCATAGCCTGGCGTTTCTTTTCGGCTTCTTCGAGTCGCTGCCTCTTCTCTTCGATGTCACGTTGTTTCTTCTCTTCAATCTCACGGACTCTCCTTTCTTCTTCCTCCTTCTTCTTCTGTGCGAGGCGCTTCTCTTCTTCAGCACGAGATACCTACAGTAACGAGTTAGTCTTTAGTAACGGGGCAGATTATGACGAGTAATATTTAAGCTAACCTAATATTTAAACGTTACCTTGCGCTTGGCCTGCTTCTCCTTAAGACGTTTGAGTTCATCTTCCTCCTTGGCGCGTTGTTTGCGCCATTCGTTAATGTACTCCTTCAACTGCTCATCCAAGTCAGACCGCTTCTGGTCTTGACGCTGTGAGATATATGTTTATGAAGAAATCATATTTCCTGGTAGGTACTTATTTTTATTAGAAAACATTGAGATTCTAATTTTCTAATATTGTTTTACGTAGTTCAATTCCATACCACATACCTTAATGAATTCTGGGTCTCCCTCGCCCCTGTAAAACGAAGAAGATATTAGTAACTTGAACCATTCTTCGGCTGTGTGGTTACTGTTAAGAACTTTTCTTCAGCAGTTCACAATACATATAGCGGTTTGTTACGGTGATATTATTATAGGTAAACTATGTCTTCAATCCTGATCTTATTGGAAATACGCCTGAATAGGTCTCCACACGTTAATGTTTCCAAAATTTTTGTTATGCTTTACGAACATAGTTAACACTTAATACGGTTAAATAATCTTCGCTACATATATGCTCTGGGATTATAATAAATTTGTTACAACATTTTAAATTAAGCCTGTTTTTTTTTTTATTTTGTACATGACGTATCTATTTAATTTTTTTAACAAAAATGGTTTATCAAATGGAGACATACTATACGTGTGCCATGCTTTAGTAATATTGTTCCTATCATGCAATTATTTAGGAATTATAACGAGAACGTGGAGTTTCCGTTGACCGACATCTAATGTTTGCAGAACGGCTCGGGCGCAGTCATTATAAAAATAGAACGGCTACCGAAGGATAAAAATAGTTTCGTGTAGTGATCGTTTGATCGCGATAAATCTGGAATGGGGGGAATCGGTCACAACAAAACATGCGCCCGGGACTTTTGAGTTAATGTTAGAATTGCTCAGTTAGTGACACCACAGAGAGCGGTGCAACTTACGCGATCGATGGTCTACTCCTAGAAACAGAAAATAACAATCAGCCTCTACTACATCTTACATGTTCTACTCCTTATCCTTATAGATATATAAATAAACAAGCGGTGAGAGGATTATTTCGCGCATCCAAAATAAAAAAATGTGCTCAGTCATTTTTATTGAATTTGTTTTAAAGTATCGGTGTGCTTTTTCTCTCAATAAGTGCAGAATATTAATTTTGTATCCAATGACAACGATCTCACACCGATTTTATGACATTCAGTCACTAAGTCACTAGAAGCAAAGCAATTATTCATTAAAATAAAGAAATTATGATACTTACTCTTGTTTGGGGGCAGGCCTTTATGGAAGAACGGCAACCGCAGCGATGAGGAAAGAAAAATATGTAATTAGAATCATATTGAGTACTATGAAGAAATATACATATACATAAGCACAATTACAACGACATACAGATATAAGTTGAACAAGACTTACTGCTTACTTTACAATTTTTCACAATTCTCTAGGTACTAGTGTCGTAGAAGGCATAACGTTAGTCTAGGGTACACACAGTTTTGTTAGCTCAAGCTAAAAAGCGTGAGTTACGAGCGAGAAGCGTTATATAGATCTTAGACTAAAAGAGTGAAGAAGGTGCAAGTGTCGGATCAACGAAAGGGCAGTCCACTTACTTCCTGCAACAAAAGAGAGAATCGGGGTGGGTGCGTGCAGCTAATATCGGTGAAGGAAATGAGAAGGGGCCAAAGTTACCGTGTCTTTCATTTCACATCAGTCGGACACTCAGATGATCAGTCAAAAGGTTTCAAGATATCGAAAATAATAGTCTAGGCTAGGCAGATTCCAGGCTTTATGAGGCTAGAATGTTTCAACTCAAACGGAAAAGATCTCTAAAACCAAATTAGGAAGAGTAGGCGCAAAAGGACTTACGTCTCCGGGACTTCTTCTTCTACTTCCTCCTCCTCGGAGCCACTGCAAAATTACATATATTAGAAGATTTAGAAACAATATTCTGAACGTGCGGCTTCATTTTATTTAAAGGTAAAGGCAAACTACTTCGGTTTTACTTAAAATAATACTAAAATCATAATGCTTATCTCATTTTATAATACTTACGAGTATTCTTCTTCGTCAGACATATTGGTGATTTATTTATTCTGCAAAACAAAAAATACCGTTGTCTATAAAATGTAAAGAAAATAATTGTGAAAGTTATGATTTTTATCCCATATACTAAAACTTCTGAATTACGTGGAGTAAATTGTTCTCTAGGAAAACTAGTGACGCGAGGTGTAGTGGCAATACAATCCCGTTAATGTGTTTAAACTCTAGTGAAAATGTTCGTCTTATAAACCCAAGTTATTTTTTGATTATATAGATCTAATTAAAAATATATTTTTAGCTAAAAATAGCTGTTCTATTTGTTTACAGTTCATTATATAAAACATGTCATAAAATACTATGTATCTCCAACGGCTAATATAGTAACGGTCTTAAGTAAGTCTTGGATGTAATCGTTTTTGAAGTTCGTTCTATTTTGGGCGGTTTTATCTTTCAATCCATTAAGCACACCTACTCGCAGCAACTTGGCAACAATTCAAAGATCCGGTGTCCAGCGTTAGGGAGGAATCCGATTATAACAAATGAATTTCAGGGGAAATTTAATGCTCTGAAGTGTGCGACTTAGGAGCTCTGGGGACCTCTTTAAAATAGGCTTCTAAAAGTTTAAAACATAAAGAAGGTTGTTGTCATAACTTAAGATATTAATAAAAAATCTGTTTTAACAATGTCGCTGTGCAAAATACAATTTTTGGATACGTCGTTTTCCATCTATGTAATGGCGAGTCAGTGTACAGTGTGTAGTGTAAATGTAATTTAATGTAAAATGTTTCATTATTTTAATATCCTACAATTTTATATAACAAGTGCTGTTACGAGGGCGGTAACGTAATCCGCGAGCTAAAGATGGCAGTTCTATTTCCGAGCGTCGACGCCGCCCGATTTGGCACAGATCGCGCTGGGATTATTTTTAGGCAACTCCGGTCCTTCTAAACTTATCCGAACTTATGAACGGTTTCCGAAGCACTCTCGGCTCCTACACACTGTACAAGGACACTGCACTGCACAGCACGGCACTTACGTCGCACGGGTTGAAGACGGTCACTCAGTCACTCGGCACGGGTACAGGACCGGCAGCAAAGCGACGTTGGAATGTGGAGTCCGCGGCGACCGAGGCGGCTCTGGCCGGCGCTGGCTGCGTCCGCGGCGCCGCGACGGCCCTCGCCCCTCCCACACCGACCCCTCGGGGGTATATTTAGAAGCGGTCATTTTTGAACAGAACGGTCAGCTCCGGTTTCTAACGATTTCGGAGCACGAAACTCAGCACACATTCAACGTGACAGGGAGACGCGAAGGGCGTGGCTCCTGTGTTCTCCTTTGTGTATCATGAATTCTTTGGGGAAAACTAATTTTCTTGACAATCTTCCATCACTCTTTAATATTATTTAAGGCTCTCATCGTTCCAAAAATATGTATATTTTAAAGTAGATTATTAAATTATATTATTTATTGTTAAAATCACCAATTTAAATAGCGGGAAAATATCACTTAGTTGTAATTCTCATATTGTAGATAAACTTTTTGGTCTTATTTATATGGTTCTCAGGCTAATATAAAAAAAAACATTGTTTTGTTTAGTAGTATGTATAAAAATTATTTGTAGTAGAGATGCAAACAAACAATATCTACTTTTTATTTCTTTTGTAGTCTGCAATGTGATACTTTCAAGGCACATGTTTCACTTCTTTCAAAGTGGAGTTAATTTTAAAAGAATTCGGTTTAGTTTTTCTAATTCTTGAATATAAATAAAGAAAATTTAGTTTTATTTTAGGTAACAAGCGCTTAAAATTATTGTTGAGTGTATAAAAGAAACCTCCAACAAAACAACGGATCTTTTTATAGCTCGAGAAGCGATATTAAGTAACGAAATTGACGTAGGTTGTACCAGAAAAAAAAAGTAATGTTTACTCAATAAATTTTATGATTTCAACTTTTGTATCATACTCAAGGCTATGCTAAATATTTTAGGTACGTAATGTCTATCTAAAATCATAAATATACTATACAATATATTTTTTAATATTTTAATAAACGTAATCTAATGTCAAACATCGAAATATTTTTGTCAGCCGTCAATCTCCAATAGATCCTACATCAATGTCACCGAGTAGTTTCCAGTATCATGTTTTTTAAAATTAAGATTTGAATATTTTTTTGCAGACAAAATGAGGTAGTTAAAATATTCTGTGATAAACTATATGAAAAATGAATTCTTCTAATGAACCCTATGATCAAAACACTCCTAGGCGACGACGGCTTGGTATAAGGAAGAGTTATAAAATAAGTGAAGTTTCTAAAATAAATACTTCTCTTATAAAGAGTAACCCAGTAAACCAACGACTTAATTTAACGAATAATATTAGGTGTGAATCGCCTCCTTTGCCGTGCAATCAGGTAGAATATATCTTGGGCGAATCCGCGGATTCATCTTTAAGTAGTGAAATTCCTTGTTCTCCAGGGATAACAGATTCTTGTTTCATAGAAAATATCAATTGGGATTCTTTCGTATATAATAAAAAAGACAAAGATAAAAATGTGGACTCAGCTAATTGTTCAAATGTTATAAACACAACAATTAAAGAAAAAAATACTCAAAATGATATGTGTTATTTAACTTCAAACAGTGAAAAACTATTTAAAGACGAAATAGAAGAGAGTTTTGATAATATAAACCAATCGATATGCCAACATAATAGTAACAATGTTAATGCAAGTATATTATTTGAAACTAAGGACTCATTTTTACTAGACATAAGAGAAAGTGGTATCTTAGCGGCCGAGACAGAAGAAAAATCCATTTTTGTACCAAAAGCAAATCCAGTTACAAAGCATGAGGGTTTTTATGGCTTGCCAATGATTGTCAAAGGATTGTTTAAAACTTATAGAAATATTGAACAGTTGTATGGTAAGTTGTTGCTTTGGTAAATAAAACTATTCTAACTAAACTATGGAGATATTTTGATTTTTCTCACCTTGATCATTAACAAGATAGTTGCTGTTTTTGTTAACATTTGTTACTATTCCCATGTAATATTTAAATTTAATCTATAATTTAATTTATAGTCAATCAGTACTTTCAAATCTCCCATCTGGAGTATTAGTCTTTAATTCCAAATTAAGTCTTTGGAATTTTTTAAATGCCTCAAACTAAATCAATTTTATTATCTAACTATTAAGCACAAATGTTATGATCACATTGTATTCCCTTAGATTGGCAAGAGGAATGCCTTAATCTGCAGGCTATCAGAGATAGACTTAATTTGATCTATGCTCTACCGACAAGTGGCGGAAAAACTCTAGTTGCTGAAGTACTTATGTTGAGAGAAGTGATCAATAGAAAACATAATGCCATATTTATACTGCCCTTTGTTGCTATAGTGCAGGAAAAGGTAAATTATAATCCTTATAGTTAATTTAGGGCAGCCCTAGCAGGTTTGTTTCAAATTTGGTTTGGTAGAGAGGGGAGCTTGGATGGTGGAGGCGAGTGTTTACCGCGCGTTAGATAGAAGCCCTTTAAACCTACTCCGAGATCGCAAGTCCCAGACATTGTTGAAGCTCCTCTCTCTACAACGCGATGGATCCAGTACCCGCACAATTGACTAAAGTACTGTAACTAGTGCAAATATTGTTTATATTGATTATCTATAAAGAATTATATCCCAAGGTTTCAAACCTTGCAGATATGGGCTCTGGCACCATTTGCCCTGCAACTGGAGTTCTTAGTAGAAGAATATGCAGGAGGAAAGGGTCACCTGCCACCAAAGAAAAGACGAAAAAAGAACACCATATATATAGCCACCATAGAAAAGGGGTTGGCGCTAGTCAGGAGTTTGATAGAACTCAACAGACTCGATGAAGTTGGACTCATTGTTGTGAGTTGGATGATTAAGATACGCTAATGGACTCTCTCATACACAGGAGACAAAATTATGACAAAATGTGTTATTGCTCTGTAGATTGCTTTAAAATAAAACTATACCTCATTTGTATGAGTTTTGACTCAGGTATGGTCATTATTATTTAATTTGTTGTCGCTTGTCAGGTTGACGAATTGCATCTCATAGGAGAGGCGGGTCGAGGCAGTACGCTGGAAACATTACTGACTACCGTCATTTTCGCTAATAGTAAGCTTTTCCTTCAAATAATAATAAACAATGGCTTTTCAATGTTATTTTAATTCTTTTAAGTAATAAGTGTCGCTTTATCTAACAGAAGGAATCCAGATAGTCGGAATGAGTGCAACGATAGGTAATCTGCCAGATCTAGGACGATTTTTGAAGGCTGAGATATTTGAGAAGCAGTTTCGGCCAGTGGAGCTCAAGGAGTACGTGAAGCTGGGAGACGTGCTGTACAGGCTCCGCGAGGATATGGAATTGGTGGTGGAGAGGAAACTGGCTTATGATGTGAGTCGTACCATAGAGACCTTAGGACATGACCAAACGTGGATTTAGAATTATACTGTAACTTAAGACCTCACTTATTGGTGTTGGGTGACTTTATATTAAGTATTAGAAATGAACGGGAAGACTACTTTTCGTTTTTTAGATCTTGACGGGAGGCATGTAATAATGTTATTTTCTATGGGTCTCTTAATAATGTCAATGTTTATTCGGTCACCCATCATGTCTTCGTGTGCTGTAGTACTCTCCGGCAGCACTGGCCCTGGACCCGGACTTCCTGGGCGGGCTGGTGTCGGAGGTGGTGCCCGGGGGATCGTGTCTAGTGTTCTGCCCCACTAAGAGGAACTGCGAGAACGTGGCCGCCTTACTGTGTCGGTTACAGAGAAAGTGAGCGGTGTGCTGCTGGTATATTGTGAAGTACTTTAGGAAGTATTGCGAAAGTTGTTGTCCTAGAACATTTCTCATAATATATTGTCATATATTCAACTTCTAATGTCTTCATTTGAGTGTGTCCTCACTGCTCCGGGACACAGATATCAATTGTGTACTCAATGGTTTTATGCCGACGGCACTGCTAACGTCTCTATACTCTGTCTTTTTATTAATAAATGTACTGAACTGGTTTCAGTCCGCCCTCCAACACGTTAATGAACTTATTTTTCTATGTTTTTTTATTCAGTACCAACATCATATACTCTGTATCTCCGTTAGTAATCTGACATGTAATAAAATCTATCTTACATGATATAACAGCTCCATAAAGCTTCAGATCCGACTGCTTTAAACTCAATTTCTGTGTGATTGTTGCTCTTTAGAGACATGTCCCAACATCGTACTGAGGAACGTACCGCTTTGCAACGCTCTCTGTGTAACGAGGGCGCGGCCCCGGGGCTGGTGGGTGCTGCGGCAGCGGGAGTCGCCTTCCACCACGCGGGGCTCTCGGCTGACGAGAGGTCGCTCATTGATAATGCCTTCAGGTAAGGTCAGGTAATAAATAGCTAAGTTGGTTTGAAAGACTGCAAGATCTTTTGGATTTCACTTGTTCTCTTTGATGACACTCATGCTAGAACAGCTTCTGTTCACTCAAATGTCTTAGCACGACTCGAATCGATCTGATTGTTGTGGACCTTATTCGCCTTAATTTAATATTTATATCACCCTGCCGTCGCAGACTACTGACCTTCTATTAAGGAGTGTTTTCTTACCAAGTGGTAACTGTATGTTGACGTCATCAGATCCGGCGTGATATCAGTCATATGTTGCACGTCAACACTAGCGGCGGGGGTCAACCTGCCGGCGAGGCGGGTCATAGTCCGGGCTCCTCTAGTCGGTCGCCAGTTGCTCTCGATGGGGTCGTACAAACAGATGGTGGGCAGGGCGGGGCGGGCCGGCGTCTGCGAGGACGGTGAGACGGACCTCGCCAACTAAATAATATTCAATGAAAATCTTCCTGAATGCAATAAAGTGTTCGTCTCCTAGGTGAGAGTATCCTCATCGTCTCTCCTCGCGAATGGCCCGCGGTGCGAACACGGCTGTCCGAGGGTATTCCTCCAGCTCTGAGTTCTCTCAAGACGTCAATAGACGAGCTGCTGCTCAGCGCTGTTGCGCTCAATTTATGCACAGACCGAAAAGCGCTTAAAGCTCTTCTAGAGTCTACGCTACTGGCTATAGCGCCGGAGGAGGGGTGCGTATATGGAAGTTATAATTAGATTAGCAGCGACTTGTACTTTGAAGCTTAGATTCAAGATGATAGTATCGCGTATACAACTGTAGGAACAACAAGATAAACTGACCTTTAAAGAGTTACTTTACTCACTGTTTGTTACGTTTCGGTAATATGTATCGTTTCGGAACTTATTCCATAAATTTGAGGGTAGTTGGTCGTTCTAGTTCCGTGGACATTGATGAAGTGTGCAACGAGTCCATCGGCTCGTTGTTGAGGAGTGAGGCGCTCCAGGTGGTGGGTCGGGACGGACACGTGAAGGAAGACGAGCTACAGCTGGCGGTCAGCACGGTCGGTCGGGCGGCCGTTAAAGGTATATACATGGACAAAATCAACAGCGACCACGAGTTTCTTCCATCTTAAAACGAATTTGTATCTTTTGGGCGACCTTCATTTATGTCGTGAGAGCACAAACCAAACTTTCTCATAATGTTGATAGCGATTCTATTTAATATATTTTCTTTAATATAAAGTTACGTATACAGGTTGTTTAGATCTCACGACAACGAAGCAGCTCATGAAGGAGTTGGAGCAAGCGTCTCGGGGTCTGGTGTTGATGGGCTGTCTCCACTTACTATTCCTGGTGACTCCGCAGGAGGTGTCTATAAGACCCGACTATAGACACTACTACACACTGGTGAGTGGAGAGCTGGGGTGATACAGGGCGCTCTATGCGACTACTCAATGGGGTTATTTGTTCAGTACAGTAACCTGGACGAGGAGGGGCTGCAAACGGCCAGGGTCCTCGGCATCACGGAGGTCAACGCTGTCAGAATGATGACAGGGAAACCTATTACGGTGAGTTAACAACCAATAAAATGCTATATATATTATAGCTCCGTTGGCAAAGTCTGACTGACGCACCGTGGCTCGCAGGGTCCAAATGAACTATTTAAGCTATTGGTCATCAATTAAAATTATTTGCTGGCCATCCTTACATTTAAAACACTCGCTTTTTAATTGAATAATAAACATGTGTCTGTTAGAGGCATTCCTATCTACTGTTACATGTCATGTTTCAGAACGTTTCAGAGAGCGTCTTAAACAGGTTCTACGTGGCGTTAACGTTACGAGATCTCTACAGACGAATGCCGTTCGCCGCTGTCTCGGATAAGTAAGACAATGTATTTAGAAATATATCCTATTTTTCTTAAAAGAAGCCAGAAAAATATCAGACTATTGCTTTTTTTTCATAATTCTTGCTTCGTAGAAAATCTGATTTGGAGGTTAGATTCAATTGTAAAATAATATCAAAAGATAAAAATCTTGGTTCTATATAACTCTCTACAAATATGAGAGTAAAATAGGTTTAAATTATTTCCTAATTTTTTAATCGTGAGGCCGATAAAGGCCTTTCCGTGTCATCCTTGTCACTGGTCGGATTTTTACCGCTCTAATAATGGAACTTGAAAATGGATATTTTGTAACAATGACTTACAAATGTTGTGGTGGAGTGATATAAAATATTGACAACCTACAACAAAAGCTCTCTCGTCTTTTAGTGTTCAAATAGTCATATCTTTTTGTAGGTACAACATCCCCAAAGGTACTATCAGTAGTCTGTTATCGTCGGCGGTGGCTCTCTGTTTGGGAGCCCAGCGGGCGTGTGTCGAGTTGGGTTCTTGGACGTACGGAACACTGTTCGATGAACTCGGTTCACGACTCAAGCATTGCGGCGCACCGGAACTCGAGGCGCTCATGGAACTACCCGCAGTTAAGAAGGTAGAGGCACGTGGCCAACCAAACAAGATAAATTATGTAAACAAACCGTTAACCACTTAAGTAATATTGTCCTGGTAAATATGTGCACACATTTAAAAATATTACAATATTTCTTATATGTAACGCAATACGTCCTTTGACTAAAATCAACTCTCCTAAGAACACCACCACTTTGTTTCTTTAGCCCTATTGGCCATGAATAGTCTTTAAGCTGAAGTGACCTCATACTTTCTAAAAAAATAAGCGATTTTTTTTAAAATAAATAATGTAAACTATTAGCTGCTACTGAAATAGTGCGTTCATCACCCACTACTTCATTTCTATCTACCAACGATATATATATATATCGTTTTTTTAACATAGATAGTTGGTATATTTACGCGGCCTCATTTATATAGAAGTCCAGTTTAACTCTGTGAACATGTTTCGAGAGTATTCATTCATTAAACGACTAACGAACGACCGTCGGACTGTAGACTGTATAGGCCTTATGTACTCGGAGTGTGGTTCAGGGTCGCGCGCTCCAACTACACCGAGCTGGTTTCCGTCGCCTGGAGGACGTCGCCCGCGCCGCGCCCGACGACCTCGTGGCCGCCGTCACTCACCTGTCACGGACCGCCGCCAACCACCTCATCAGTGCTGCCAGGGTGAGACCCGAAGCCATCTATTACGGGGGAGGGGAGGTTACGATGGAAACAGATCTTATATGGAGAGGGACACTGGCTGTGTGTTCGAAGTTTACCTTATTCATATTATAATTCCAGGTGTTACTCATTGAAAAGGTGGAAAACCTCCGCGCGGAGGCTGAAGACGTTATGGAAGGATTGAATTTATGAAAATAATATATACCGTGTGTGAAATAAATAGTCGGGGCGCTTAAAACGGGTGATTTAGAAATAATTTTAATAAAAAAAGCTAAAATAAATGTAATAATGTAATGAAGTAAATATATTTATGTAATATAACTAGTTTTATTTGTTTTGATATCAATGGAAAAGCTTCGTAAATTGTATGATTTATTTATCGTTTCTTATAAACGCATGGCTTCAAGGACATATTCGGCAACTTGCCCTTCTTAGCCGGAGGGTCGCGGGCCTTGGTGAACTCC
Organism: Danaus plexippus; assembly: GCF_018135715.1. Taxonomy (NCBI): domain Eukaryota; kingdom Metazoa; phylum Arthropoda; class Insecta; order Lepidoptera; family Nymphalidae; genus Danaus; species Danaus plexippus. Next base: position 8,944,777 of record NC_083547.1, read on the forward strand.
ATGAACACAAACACCTTCTGGGATTTATCGATCTTTTTAAGACTGAAGCCAAGTTTCTGAACGTCGCTCGTGAACGTATCGACGTCGTGGAAACGGCTCTCGACTTCCGCTATCAGAAGATGGCCGCTGTCAATACAAACATATGATCAGTATTAGTATTATTAAAACAATTCACACAAATAGCTTTTCTCTAATTTCTTTTCTTTTTAGTAATGAGTAACTATGACATCTAAACAAGAATATTATGTGTAAATTAACAATTAGCTAGTCATATTTTACGTGTAATTATTTAAAACTGCTATGTGCTATGTACTTTACAGAGACTATACTATGAGAACATTGTTTCGTTGTATCTGTTGTTTAAAATACTAGTTTATTTTAGTGCCAGGGTCAGCTCTCGAGTCGTCTCGTCTCGCTGTATACAGCTTACTATAGTGAGTGAACTAATTAGTTTGTTTATCAATATTATTTTTTTATCTGCGCTCGTTGAATTCGTTATTTTAACTTTATGCTGTATTTAAATCATATAGATTTTAAATTATCAGCGGTAGTCGTAAGTAAGTTTGCGAATATTCGTAGATGCGTAATTGTTAATAAATATAATTCTATAAATGCGCAGGCGCACAGTTTAGAGTTATATGATTGGAGTCAAATAAAAACGAATATATATAATCTTTTTCTCACCCAACTTTGAGTATTCTGTTAGCTTCGATGAGATATTGTGTGAGGTCAGTTCCCATCAACGCTAGACAATACACAGCTACATCCATGGAGGCGCTCAGTAAGGGAGTGTGTGCCATGTCACATGTCTCCACACAGGGCTTAGTTGACACGAGATCAAACGATCTCACCTTTTGCACAACACGGGTCGACAGCTCTGCTTCCCCGCAACCCAGGTCAGCTATGGCATAACTTTTGGGCCTGGAAGTAATATGAAAATATCATCGTTTAAGAACACCCTCAAATACTTATGTAACATTTTGTTTGCTATTTATTATCTTCTTATTATACTTGATATAAAAATTCCTTGCATTAATATTAAGAAGTTTTCAATAAGATGTAACTAAAACCTATTCAAAATACTACAGAAATATAAAGTCTTTGGTAATAGGAGGTAGTTAGTATAGCTAGATAAATGTACTGTCAATCCTTGACATAAACATACATACATCTTCTGTATCCTCTTAACAATGACATCAAGCGGCTTGATGGGCCACCTCTTCACCTGTTGTTGGTAACCCTCATGGTACACTTGGAAAGCGCCAGGATCCTCCTGGAACAGCTGCCGAGCATCTGATCCAGATGAAGTGTACAACTTCTCATTCAGATACCTGAACTGAGCAGCTAAAAAAATTAATATAATTATTACCAACTATATTAAATTAAAAAATATCCACAAACCAAGATAATATTGTGATTTATCACAAAACTTTCAAGTAAATAGTTTAAGAACAGCAAAACCATGTGCTGATGGCACATCTGTGAGGTTGGCATCTGTTATTGTGAGATCTAAGACTATCGCATGTATTCATTTAAATGAAACTAATATTTTTCAGATTACTACGCGTATTTTATTATTTTAAAAACTACATTTCATCTGTCCGTGATCTCGGTTGCTGCATAATAACAAAAACATAGGGAATAGGTAGTATTTAAAATAATAAAATATGCATAGTAATCTGAAAAATATTAGTTCCATTACACTGTTACTGTAACAGCATAATACTTAATAACTTCCATATAAATTAGTTATTAATGATTTCTCAGACTAAGTCACCTTTGAGTCTTTCCATCATCCTCTCTCGGAGCTTGTTGCTGTTCACACTTATGCTATTCCTTACATTATTTTTTTGCAACAATGTCTTTATAATAACTTTCTTCTTGTCATCTTTCGTCTGAACAATTGTTTCTTTTACTTTCTTTGCTCTCTTTACTGTATCTTCACTGTCACTCACCGAGCCATCCTTCAATACGGATGATTTTCTCTTTTCAACTTTTTTCTTTAACTTTTTATCCATACTCTGTGGTTGGTTTACCTTTTCATTGATTTTATTATCTGTTTCCATATTGTTATCGGAATTAACCTGATCTCCTTTTGCTTGTTTAGACTTTTTCTTTTTTTTTTTCTTTTTCTCTTTAAGTAATTCGACCTTTGGTAATATTGATTCTTTTTTACTTGATTTATTTTTGTGGTTACTTACACTGTTATCTGGTTTGATACATTCATTTGTTTCGATCTCTGTGTTTTCATTGAATAATATTTTTTCCATGTCATCTCCTTTATATAAATCTAGTTTTCGTTTTTTCTCGTTTATTGTCAATTCATCTAATTTGTCTGTATCATACAAGTTTTCTTTTTTCTTTGAACTCTCAATCTTTTTTTTTGTACTTTTTTTATTCGAGATATCGACTTTGTCCTTATTTTTAATTAAATTGTTGGCATTATTTACCTTCTTACTAAGGTTCTTTGTTTTGAACTTGGGTTTTACGCCGCCTGTTAGTTTAGGGGACTCTGTTACTTCCATGTTCTCATTTTCATTTGTTTGCTCTTCTTTTTCAAACTTCTGCAACAATAGTCTTTTACCTTTTAACCTCAAAATTGCGATCGTAAACAAATCAGAATTAATAAACTCACCATCGGAAAACTGACGATATTGTCGGGAGTGTCCTCCCATTCTGGTATATTGAACATTTTACCCATAACTTAAAAGAAATAGTTAATCAAACTTTAAACGAATCTCTAAATATGTACTATAACACATAAATTTACAATATACAAGTGCGGTTTTGACATTCAAAATCTGATGGAATTTAATGTCAGTGTCGTTGTAATTTTGACGTTTAATGTTACAATAGTCGAAGAAAGTATATATTTTTAAATATGACTATTTTTAAATTAACTTTTCAAATAAATCGCCATTTGTTTGAATGATATTGAGTTATATAATATTATATTATAATAAATTATATTATTTTATTAGGGTTTAATTAATTAAATATATTTATGTATTTAAAAGGAAAAACGAGGTAGTAACAATAACTAACAAAGCTTCCGAAATTATATTTGTTTTTAATTTCATGGAAACAAACACGATTCTTTTGTGTAATGTTTAGCCCGAGCCACGCCCAGCCAGAGGTTAGAACTACAAAAACTTAGTAAAACTATATAAAAAAAATTAAAATCATTAACGCGTTATTTAAAGAGTAAACATAAAATCGCATTATCTAAAACATTAATTTTATACCAAACCTACATGATGACTCCAATATTAGGATATCAATGGCATTGCATTTCCTTTGTGGTTTTGGGAATGTTATGGGTTTCGTTGGCGAGGTGATATTGTTGCGAAGTCAGGACCGGTACACTTCACATAACAATTTATTAAATATTTACGATATTTACGTTACATCAAGTTATTACGATGATTACTTATCAATGCATTACTTTAGCGCATGTCTGTGAATTGAACATGCGCCTTGGATGATTGCTCTGTACTAAGAAGGTGTTTTCATTACTTCACAATAATAATACCTCGATTAATATAGTAAACGAGCATTTGAAAAAAGAATATACATTAAATCTGCTTGCTACTTACTCGGTATGCACATATTATATTGGTTAAAGTCTATTTTGTTATTTGCTCCTGTTTGTGAACGAGATTAGGTTATACGTTGAATGTGTGAAATAAACTATAGCACATAGCCGTGCGGGTGTATTCTAGAAATAACAAATATTTGCTGGAAAATGATATAAGGTACTTATATTGTTTAAATAGTTTCAAATATTAATTTGTGTTTATTTAAATATTGTACTGTACCTATATTTACCAACAATAAATATTTTGTGGAAGAACAAACTCAGCATTACATATAATTAACATTATATTTTATTTACAGCACTAACTAGAGGCTTATAGAAAGCTTAAAGAAATATCGTAAGATGCGGCTGTCTGAACTACAAAGACCATTGACCAAAACCAGGAGAGACAGAATTGTGAGTATCCTCTTATAAAAGTACATTCATATGTACATAAAATATCAGGCTTTTAAAAAAAATAAATACAGATTTCAAGTTTTACTGCAATCGATTGAATGTTTGAAAAATACATAAACACAATTAAATTAATAAAGAAAAAAAAAGCTTTTTCAAATCTAAGAACTCTCATTTGTTGTTGATAAAATAAAATTCAAATATTTTAAATGAAACGATAAGAAAATGCTTAAAAGAAATTAATCCATCAAATTGAAGATTGGAAGGCATTCAGCTTCCCAATATAGTAGCTGTTTATCATTATGATGCAAGAAATCAATTAATGGAATTAATCTTATTGTAAATCTACAAGAATAAGATGACTTAATTTCGAACCTTTGTTTTTTCAGTTACAACCTAACTATATTTTCTGTGCCACCTACTCTCTTGTTTTGTCTATATTATAAGAGTTGTTAACGGTCCTTTATCTATTTTCAGTGGCGTTGGCGTTGTCAATGGAGTATCGTAACACTAGTGGCTGTGACGCTAGTTGTTTACAACGCTGTCGCTAACCTGTGGTTGCTGAGCCCTGTGCCATGTTCGCCGCGCAGCACGCCGCAACCTGAGCTGCCGACCTGCGAGCCCTGCATCGACACAGCTCCTCTCTCGATAGAAGAGGACCCCATCTCTAACCTGGACCTGCGTCTCGGGAGATGGGACGGCTCCAGGTCTTACCGGATGTTCGATTACGCGGCTGTCGGGGATATGTACGCGGACGCTTCCTCCAACCGCAGAGTGTGTCTCGCGACTCAGAGCTCGATCGAACGTTTGCACGAGTTGCTGGGTATAGCAGCTCACTGGACCGGACCCATCTCAGTCGCAGTGTTCGTGGCCGGCGACGAGTTAAGGTTGTTGCGGGCCTTCGAAATGTGGCTGTTCAGATGTCAGCCGGATGTGTACGCGCGGTTGGCCCTTCACGTCGCGATGCCGGCAGAGAGACCGGGCGTGCAGTCGAATGTGCCGAATTGGGCGAGGAACTGCAACGTCGCTCCTTTAGCAACCGAAGAAAGGAAGTCGGAAACAGTGGCGTGGAGAGCGCGACACCCTTATCCTCAGAATCATTTACGTAACCTAGCCAGAAAAAACTGCCATACTCCCTACGTTTTCCTGGTCGACGTAGACATAGTGCCTTCTAGAGGAATGGCGGAGGCGCTGGACAGTTTTCTGTCAAGTGTTCCAAAGTGTCAAATGTGCGCATACGTGGTGCCAACCTATGAACTAGATAAGAGAGTTGCCAACTTTCCAACGAATAAATCAGAACTGTTAAGACTTTCAAGAAATAAATTAGCGATACCGTTTCATAGGAAGGTGTTCATATATAATCAGTACGCTTCAAACTTTTCCAGGTGATGTAAAATACACAACTACTTGTTATTATATAATCTTAGAAAAGTGATCACTGAAATCTCATGAGGTGGGAATAGACTCGGAAAAAAGTTATTTAAATTTATTCGATTCATATTTCGGGAATTTGGTCTTTAATCATTTAACATACCTTTACCTTTTTATTTTAATGAATTCAAAAGAAGAAGAGAATAAAAATAAACAACTTAAGAGCAAACATTAAACTTAAGAGCAAATATGGTATGAGAAAATGATATTTCCATTATTGACACAATTTCACATAGAATACTGAACTGAACGGACAGTATCTAATTTTTTCTTAATTTTTCGCTTATACGAGTTGGTCAGTTAAGTAATTGAAGGATTTAATTTTTTCTTAAGCAGATGTGTAAGTTTTTACTAGTTGGCCAGAATAAGCGAATGTCAATATGGTAGATGTAGTAAACATTACTAAGAACAGTTCTAGCTTATGGATTACAAGGTCATATGAATGACTTTCTTTAGATTTTTTCTATTATCAAATTTTCGTTTTCTGTTATTTTTCTGTATTGTGACGTGAGCAATGAAAGATATTGTTTATTACTTCCTGACGTACGTTAAAACTATTATCACCACTAATTTGTAAAAGTAAACCTGAAAACTGTATGTAATTAGTTTGTCGACGTGAGCTGGTCTTAAGGTTGGACTGGTCGTAACTGGACTTGTGAATATTTGACAAATTATTAATTCTTGCTAGGTCATATTGGTTGCTATTAAGAAGCGGCTATAGTATGTGATGTGATTTAACATCTTTAAACAAGTTTTGATAGGAAAACATATAAGAAACTTTAATATTTTATCAATTATGAGGTACTATAATAGTCGCCTGACGTAAGTAATTTTGAACCCCTAGGTGGGAGTCTTCAGGCGGGAATGAAAGCCTCTCAACTCATATCAGTCACACGGTGACTAACTTCGAGTTGCTTTACGAGCCGTTCTACGTGGCCCCGGATACCGTGCCCGCTCATGATGAGAGGTTCCTAGGGTACGGCTTCACCAGGAACACTCAGGTAGGTAGATAACATAACTTCATAACAAACAACCACCAAAACTAGCGGCTAAGTGTCCAAAATATTTTTTTATATTTTAATCCCACTTGAAAACGTATGCAATGCTCTTGATTTTATATTTTATTTGTCTACATATGTCCGCTTTATTCTTGCATTTAAGAAAATTGTTTTCTTTATAATATATGTTGTTCAAACTAAATGAAACTACTAAAATATGGAAGAAATATTTTGTCGGAACACAACTCCATATTATTTTTATATTGAAACTCGGTGGAAGGCCAAAACTAAGGCTTCTATCGGATAACTTTTCATCGATCAAAGAAAGTCCTTCCATCAACAGATTCGTTGAGTTCCGTTGTGTCATTGATGAAGTAATATGGAGGATGAGAGTGAGGATGAGAGTAAATAGATACCTTAAGAATTGGACCAAATTGAGATTTGATTCAAGAAATGTAAAGACCTTATCCCAGCCTGGCACCTATAACAAGCTGCTCAACGATCGTACCATGCCAAAGATCGCTCGACTCAGCTCATCCCCATCTCTCTCAGACTCTCTGCTAGAGACCGAGAAGAAGCTCACTTCTCACTGCTTCTTTGCTGTTCCTTTTTTCATCTATCTCCTCGCCCCAGACCTGGCCAGCATAGTACAACCTGCCGGTATAATTCTGGAAGTCATTAGAACACTTAACCCGTCCAATCACTACAAGGTGACGACTGCGGAGGGTTACTAAGGACTAGCCGCACTAATTTTTTGTGACGGAGACGCAAATTCTATGCCTTATAGACGCGGCGTGCCTTATATACCCATGTTACACTTTCGCCTTGTAGCAAAGTCTTTCCTAGCTAGTAAAGGAAGATATAATGGTGGCGTATGTGGATAATTATATAGCCAACTGTCTGGTTTACCTCCTAACAAGAAATCCAGGTAGGTACACTATCAAAGTTTAATTCTCATTGAAAAGTCCTGATCATCGTCGTCTGATAACATTTCTCACGATGAAAAATGAATGTTGTGGTATAAATCAGCAGTTTGGAAAAAAAAAGATATTTCTTTGCATCTTATTCTTGGTGGCAGGTTTGCTTCCCTACTGGAGATCCGTCGAGCTGCGCGGACGCTATAAGTGATATGATACGTCAGGCCATGTAAGAATTTATTTGCTTCACCGACGTACCCATTGGTGGCAAAGCTCGCCCATGATTCACAGATGAATATTATGACGCCTGCAACCACAAAACTCCTGTCGTTATTTCCAAAAAAAGAGCCTTTAACCAAGCTACAATGTCCTGAAAATAGGTTAAAGTAAGCTTGTCTCGGTCTTGTGATTTTTAAATTCTTACTACTTCCTCCGGCTAAATATACATTAGTTTATACATTAGTTTGATGCTACATTAGTTTATACAGTCAAGGAGAAAAAAAAAATTGCTAGCTTTTCTTTTCGCCCAATAATCATGTCTTGATAATAGCAATCACATACCCGCTCGCTTACCTGACTGCCTTTCCTTTTATGATAAGGTCCGCATTACTAACCAACACGCATTAAGAACTTTGCCTAGTCTTGACGTAAACAAAATTAGTGGTCCGAATAGTATTTCAGTCATGCGCACCCGAGTTATCTCCTATTTCGATACGATGGTACCACCTCCCTTCACTGACTGCCATAGTCCCTAAATCTTGGAACTTTGCCAACGTGGTTCCTATGCCAAAGAAAGGAAGTTGAGCAGATCCTGCTAATTATCGCCCGATTTCCATTACCTCCATGATCTGTAATAATATAGACTATATATTAACCGAACGAATTATGGTATACCTTGATCAATGATTGAAACAATGATCTTTTCAACGACCAAAAAGGGTCGATATCAATCTTGTGTAATTTAAAGCAACCAAGACGTAAGCGGGTCTTTTTATCGTCATAACGTTCACCTTGACTCCAACTTTTCAGAATATATTCTTGGAATATACGATTGCCTTTAGTTATAAGTTAATGAACCTTGTCTTTGGGACGGTTCGTTGAGTCTAAGGCTCGAGCAGCATCCAATCGAAAATAAATATTTATAAGACAAAAAAGAAAATTAATTGTTATTTATAAAACCAGTACGATTTTTTCAGACGAATTTTATTTAATTCTTTAATTTAATTCTCTAATGTACATTTATATACATGTATATATATTTACGTACGTGAATATTATATATGTATATACTGTAGGTATATAACGTTTTGGTTGTGGTGTTAAATCTTTCATGGTAAATATTTAAATTTCTTATGTGCGAAAAGTGACTTATTTGACTACTTGTACTTATTCAAGCTTATATTAAGAATGTAACAACTTGCGGCGCTACTCAGTCCTGGATTCAGCAGATGCGGGACCTGCAGCATATTATTTTAAGGACCTTCAATCTGCTGTATATATATTTATATGCGCGTCTTCAAACTATGCGTATAGGTATTACTCTTAGTCAAAACAAGCGACCTTAAAGACGAAGGGGCCTTTTTTGCGGCTCGCAACAAAGGGTAATTTCACTAAATGGTTAACCAGGCACTGGAGTTATTGTTGCCTGACTGACTGCCTGTCTTTCCATCATCACAGACTTTCATATAACATTCTGGTAATATCGCATTATTACTGTTTCTTATATTGATTAGTAACAAGAGTAGGTACACATATAAATATATACAACTGAAATAACTTAAGAAGTGTAAATTTTTGTTACCTTAATAACATCGTGTCTGCTGATTAAATTTAAAACAAATGTTCTTAAAACGAGAGTTCTGTTAATAAATTCCATACGAATATTTTTTACGAAAATAAATACTATATTTAAACTAAATAAATTTAATATAGATTATGCAGCGAAGTATGTATCGTGCTGGCGGTCTGCCAGGTACACTAGACCGCATATGTTGTGATATATAACAACATGGCTCTTATTAAAACGCTGTAGGTTATGTTAATTCGATGATACTACTTGTGTAGACTACTATGCATGCAGCCCCATTTCGATGTTGTTTATAATTAAAATAAAAAGTGCATAATCCTTGAATTAAATTACAAGTTATTATACGTTAGAAACGATAAGATTGTTTGCATCATAATAACAAGATTTTTCACTAAATGCTATAACAAGTCACCGTTTATTTTATCAAATTCCAGTTCTTTAATATTTTTTTAATAAAGTTTCTATTAAACACTGGGTCATCCGGCCGGAAGATAAAAATAAGCGACACGAATAACGTTAACTGTCTTATGTTCGGAATAACGTGTTCTAAAATAAATCTACACAGCATCTTTACTGTGAGAAATATTTCAGTGACATTAGTAGTCGATAGATACATATAAATCTCGAATAAAATAACATATATATAAAAATGATTAATAACATTCCAATGAATTAAATGAATCGATCTAAGTAATAAAATGATATTATCAGCGACGTTTATTTTGCAGATATTAAATATTTTTTATTTAAAATAACTTGTGCGAATAAAACGTACAAAAATAAAATTTACATCAATTCTTGCATCGCAATGGGCTATGATGTTTGATTTATGTTTCCAATAACAAGAGCATGCAAGAAATATTACCGAATTCATCTCACTGGCATCGGTTACAGCTTCCTTTAAGTATTCTGTTCACGAGATTACGTTGCTGTAAAGTTTTTTATAATACAATTCATCATTTAATTTGCAGGTTTAAACTGATTTTTATAAAATCGTCTATAAATTAAAAAGAATAAATGATCATAGTTGCTTATATACGTATAATGTAATTAGTTGCGTTTGAACATTAGTGTTTCATATTAATTCGTTGGTTGAAAGATAAATTTTAATATTGTATCTTAAAATAATCGGATCAGGTATTTTAATCCTATTATGTTAAATGTGCTCGCTGCGTTTTTTATTGAACATTCGGTATATTTTTCGAATATAAAACATTGTGAGTTAAGTTTCAAAGCGACATTAAAGTTGAATTTACAGGCCGCAGTCGGATGTATGTGGCAAAAAGATATTGGAAGGCTATCTCGTCCATAAATAAAGTTTTGAACAACGACAGCGCGTAATTGGTCACGACAAAATTTATAGATGGCGCCACTATATTGAAACACGTTCTGATTCATGAGTTACGTTCGGTAACGAGCCATTTCATTACGCGCATAAATTTCACAAAAAATACAGCTGTGATATTCACTTCATACTATTTTACAAAATCTGCTCGAGTTATATTAAAGAAGATTAAAATAATAGTTATGATTAAAATAATGTAATTCCTAACTCATAAATGTAATAATTTTAAATAATGTCGATAAAGTTTTTGAGCTATAAAAAATCGAATAGGAAAAACACAACAATCATAAATCAATTATTTCACACCACTATTTATATATTGTTTGGAATTAAAAGAGAAAAGTACTATTCTTAAGAATTGACGTTAGACAATAGATTGAAAAAATATATTATTAGGCGATGAATATATTGAGTAGGCTTTCCTCAAGATTGTATAGTCACACTACAAACGAAACGTTAGCTCATTTATTAATCTAGTAAACTATAATATTCGTAAATAGTTTTAGGAAAACTTGAGACTTATCGTGTGTGGTAAGACGATGCGAAATCTAGGTAATTGTACAGTATCCTTAATACTTTTAAGTGACATTTCGTAATGCCAGCAAATAAAGCCGCATATATATGGTAGGGAGGTTGGACTTATGTGGCGAGGAGCCAAACTAGCGAGGTGTTACTATGAACTATATGCGTGTGTCAGTTAGATTGACATTATTGTAGACTCGGTTTGAAGACTCTATTTAATGTTATTGAAATACACTAACACGCCATTCAGAGCGTGTATATAAATAGGAATAATCACTGATAATCATGGCTGAGTTGAGAGATGATGATTACTTTGGCTTTGTTTATTTTTGCCCAAAAATAAAAACAATTATTAAATTGCCGCAATGTTTTGTTCAATGGAATGCCATTATTCGTTTTAATCCTACATTCTGGCACTGCAGCGTGTGTAACTGCGACCGCTTAGAACATTTGGCATGCGGTTAGCTGGCTGGGTGGAGCACATCATATAACACGCGAATAGGATGTCTTCATGTAATAAATATTGTTAGTAAACTAAACAATACAAGCATCATTACATATTAACAATATTTTGTGGCTCATCATTAAAAATAAATACATTTTTTTTTTCATAATAAATTCACTTAAACAGAACAGTTAAGACACAGAACTACAAATACGTAGAGTACGTTTTAGTGTCTACAATTGTCGAAAGACGTCTTAGAGGAATAAACGTCTAACCCATAAACAAACGAGCGAATAACGTAAGGAAATTTCCGACTACCTTCAAGAATTTTGGAAGTTACGTTGGAAGTATAGTAAGTATATAAATAACCATTAAATTAGTAAAAGTAGTTCAAAGTAGTAAAATTCCTCCAGAAAGTGTCGATAATTCTACGTATTCATGGTAAGAAACTTAATAGCTGAAATAGTTTAAAATAATAGATTCTTCACTGTTTGCACATGGTAATTTCCTTATATTTAATCGTATTATTTACTTATATCGGACATAATTGAGAGAACTTATCTTCATATTATCTTACATATGATTGTATAATCCTGTTTGTCCACAAATAGTCGTGCGCGTAAAGCTGAAATTCTATCTTACACGTGTAGGCATTATCGTGGGCAAACGTCGGCCATCGTCGGCCAAAGCCCGCTTTCCGCCGCCGGAATTCGTCCACATCGCTCCACAATATTGACTTTGGAAATTGTTTGCGTTGTTTGAATAACATTTTTTTTAATAAAACACTCTCGGTCCGTTACACTTTTAAAAATGATTTCATAATTAAATACTTGGGATAAGTGGAGCGGATCAAATTGTATGGGTTTTTGGGGACACGAGCGGTTTTGAATATAAAAGTAATGTTAACATTTTGTTTTTAACAGCAGAAGCGTGCACAGAGATGTGAGGTAGGATGGGCGGTATTTAATTTATTAAAACACATCACCAGCCCACATGACGTAACAGCTCTGTGCTCACAAATATAATTTTCATAAAGCTCTGAACTACCTGTCTATAATGTTTCTATTTATTTCATATAGATGACACTTTTAACAAATCATGAACCGAATGAAATTATAAATCCCTGTGAAGTATATATTAGTAATAATATTATAATGTAGGTCTAATTGTTTTGTATGCAGTGCTTATTCACATGAATGAAGTGCTTGCAACTGTTCTATAATAAAAAGCATTTACAATGGAATGCGTTATACAGATAAATAAAATTTTTAGAGAGGGCAGTTCAGGGGTTTTTATTGCTTGTAAAAATTAAGATAACTCTGAAGAGAAACTTTTGATCAATTTTCTCAAGAAATATTTGTGCCCCGATGTTCTAATTGTTTACGTTGAGACAATGTTGCTACAAATATAACAGTAACAAGGGTAGAGTTGGTTCGTTGGTGTTCCACTTTTGAATTACTGAAGAATTGAGAAGTTTAAATTAGATCATTGCTCTTTGGTGTATTACCTAAATTCTTACTAATGAACTTATTCAAAAAGCGCTTTAATTATTAGCAACACAATTGTTATACCTACAACATACAACTGGTGATATGTCCGAGATTGGTAGAGGTTTATTCTCGTTACAAACAACTAACTCAATCTATTTGGTTTGTTGATTTTAATTAGGTTATTGTAAGGTCAATCTCTAGATCGTGTTATGACACGCTCGGCTGGCGACGGTTGAAGGTCGATGAATCACTATTAATTACATCGATAAGTTTAATTTATAGAAATTTATTTATCGTTAACATTTCAGCATCCTTAGCTCGAACTAATGACGAATTAATAGCATTACAACAGTCAATTATAAAATGTATTTGTTGAATATAACGTAACAACATTCGTGTCGGTGAATTCGTTTTTAAAAGTCGTAAAAGATTAGAAATATCATAAAACGTGGTATGTTGGAGGCGTTATAATTATATTTCTCGGCGTCCCGACAGCGGATGGGTGGTTCTATACTAAAAATAATGAAACGTGAGTTTGTGCCAATCCATCTGTCGCGAATTTACTTCGGAAATCTTTGTAAATTTACCTTCGTTAGCTCCGACTGGACCATTAAGAGGATAACTAACTAAGCTAATCTTGGATCTTCTTTATTTCACGTCTTATAGACAGCGGAGGATTCCTCAAAAGATTTGTAATAATTAAACTCTGATGAGTTTCCCGGACAGTTTTCCTTTACATAATAATTTCTCGGATTTTGGTTTTAAATTAATTCATTTTATAACTTCCTGTCAATATTTGTGTTCTATTATGAATGTTCCGAGTTCTATCCGCGTATTGTTTTTATTAATTGTCATCTAATTAAAAATAAATTTAATATTTATTTAGAAGATAAAATTATAAAAAAAATGGTTTGTCGGATAAGTTTCAGAGGGCATTTCTATGAATTTGTTGTTCCCGCATTTGGTTGCTATGAAACCAGATTGTTTTATCTGTAAAACCGTATTGCGTAGATTAGCTATTGACTGCGTTTTTCCCGAATATTAAACTACATTTGAGAAAATATTTGTCATCGTTATGAGCTGTCATACGATTTTCCAAAGCAACCTTAATCAGATCCGGACTTGGTGATAGTTTAACTATTTAAGAACAATGTCTTTTCTAGGAATATAAGTATAGTAATTTTAAAAATCAGTAATAATCAAACTTATTGCAGAAGCAGAAACGTTTAGTCGATTTAAATACTTCCTTTATTGAAGTCGATTATACAGTAGCTTGAGTTACTCTTTATGACATTACCTACGGCTAGCCGGGAGAAAAGAGATGAAACAAACACACAGAGAGACAAAAATGTAACAAATTGCATTTCCGATATAAGCCTAGTTTTTCTTGTGTTACTGGAAAGATATTTTGATATTACAAACAGACGCTCTGAATCCATCTAATAATATATATAATAGACACGCTCCTGACCCTACAAGATCAGCTTGAACCAATCAAAGAAGATTTCAAATCGGTATTATTTCTTGACCGTTTGTATATTTTTATGACACATGGTATATAAATAAAGATTTTGCAAAGCATATCTTTGTACATCACGATGATATAAGTCAAAGTAAATAAATACAATATCATCTCATTCAACCTTCGGATGTTTACTCGAGATCAAAGCCAGCATGTTCCGCTATACAGTTATATGGAGACGAGGAAAAAAACTAACATATTTATTCCCATTTACAATATTAAGTTAAATGTATCAAATCTCTTACAGTGAAATAAATCTCTAGTAGATTATAATTTATGTTTCTCCAGCGGATGTATCGTACCCGGTGGCGCAAACAATCATATATATCACTATGAATTATTTTTATTCTTTCAAATCTAATGTGATTTAAAGCATTCGTATGCTTACCAAGAGTAAGCATCGTAACGCTACATAGTATTAGCAGTTTTCATTCATAAATCTTGTACATTACAGTATAGAGAGACGGAAAACGCTTCGTATGTTGTGTTAATTAGCTCTAAGCATACTTATGGTAATAGTGATGATTAACCAGGTGGTACAGTCAGCAACAGTCTCCAGTCAGGTTGACAACAGCATAACATATGTGATATATATTATGCTGTTATTGTAATTTTTAACAAGCGCTTGTCCTCGGCTCTCTTCATCTCAATTACAGCTAAACTATATTTCTAGTATATTAATCATTAGCCACGTTGCTTATAGTCTAGTCAAAGTCTCTTTAGCAATAAATCTGAATATATGATGACATATTAATCCGCTAACTGGGACACCTCCCAATGCCGCAGTATCATCCCGATCAGTTTCCTTATCATAAGTTGTTATCTTCACACTACATACAGAGCGTTTGCAGTATTCATTTCTATACTTACTTAGGGTCGTCGTAAGCAAAGATTTTTGAATGTTATATTTGAAACGACTTAAAATTATAGTAAGGGGTCAGAGCTCAGTCTAGACTCCCTTATTGTGAAAGTCTTTCAGATTCAACATAGGACGAATAAATAACTTAAGAAAGTTTCCGAATAACTTAATACGAGTATTGATTTCATCCAGTATAAAAGTATAATTGAGTGTTTTTATTATTTTTTTTCTTTTTCTTATTTTGGAAACGGTTCATGTAGAGACTGATTTTTCAATGCTTGACTGAAAGACAAAATTGCGTCTATTTAAAATTGTTTCAAATCCAAAAAAAATAATTATTTCGGGGGTTATCGATAATATAGCGACAGATGAAGATAGTAAAATAATTACGGTTTTTTGGCACTTCACTCCCTACTGTTCATGCTCCACTCCGCTACTGTTTTTGGTGAATTTCCTCAATGTTATAAATACATTGAACAACGATAAAAATATTTCTCTTAAAAACAATGTGAATTCTATTGTATCCTAAAATCTGCTTTAAGACTAAAAACCTACAAATAGCTTTAAAAATAAATAACGATGTGATTGTGTCTTATGATACACAAATCAATATACCAAGCGATATTTTGTGGTTCGCTCAATAGTTAGTAATGTGTCGGACAACGTGTCTTGGAGCGCCGGTCGTCTACTGTAAGCTGATCTATTTATATTAGAAACGTGTGAAAAGTGACGTCACCGTGTATTTGAACAGTGGTCCACACGAGCACTATCAGCTGTGGACTATTTATGGAACATATTACGTTAATGTGTTGTTTACATGTAACTGAATACCTATTTAACTCGACTTGTTATGTGTATTAACATATTTATTTGTGATTTTATCAAATTTTATTATTGATATTAAATTATTGATATAAGTAATAAAGAGACAGAGTCAGTGAATGTCAAGTAGATTATACGACTCTTAACAGCGAGATTACCCAACCTAAAACATTTTTACATTTTATTGCATTACAATAAAACACTTAGTTTCTCTTTGCAATGTTTATATTGTTACATCGCAATATTTTCTACCATTTTATATCTATCTTATTCGATTTAGTAAATAAAAATCTTTTACGTGAGAACCTTGCAACGAGTTTATTGATTTTTAATACCTTAAAAAATAGTACGAAAGTCGTGAACTCGAGGAGGTCGCGACCCTGGCAGCGAGAAATTCCTATTTTGCAACGATTTAGTGCTTCGACGACAGTTGCACCAGCTCCTTAGTTAATTAGTTACCTGCAATGACTCGCCATCTACTTTGGCTTGTTCTTTATCTCATACCGTTTGTGAGTAAGTAAATATATTTTTTAAAGTTATAATAGAATTCAATACCTTTGAAGTTTGCTAAAATATTTTCATTGAATTTTTGCTAATGATTTTAGACTTACAAGAGGCGGTTGATAGTCAAAAAGCAGAAGAGACGGAAAATGAAGTTCAAGATATCGAATTGGAGGCAGCTTGTCCCGAACTCAGCGGACAGATCATCGGAGGCCGACCGAGTTCAGTGTCGCGACATCCTTACCAAGTGTCCATGGTGCTGAACGGAAACTCCTTCTGTGGTGGCTTTATAATAAGCAGAGATTATGTGCTAACAGCGGCACATTGTGTCCAGAAGTAGGTACAGCTCAGATAACTGCCGTTGGTTGAGATATTTGAAACGTGATTGATAAATATAAAAATATATACATAAAGTGTAGCACCGCAAGCTGTTCGTCTGCGTGTGGGCAGCACTCGTCGTGACTCTGGAGGTCGTATTGTGGCCGTCTCCAATGTAACATGGCATGCGTCGTACGGCCAGCCGCAGTTCGACAACGATATAGCAGCCTTAAGACTCGCCCAGCCTCTGGTCTTCGGAGACTCCATACAACCCATTAGACTTCCGAGACCCAGACAACCTGTTCCCTTGGTCAGGCTGACGGTTACTGGATGGGGTCTCACTGCTGTTAGTTTCTCGTCAATTATATTTAGATTTCTCATCTGATATTACTTTATAATATTAATTTTGCCAATATTTATTCTGCAAATATTTATTTTGTAGGAATATTGTAAGGAAATTGAGGCAATATAAATAACCAGATAACAAAAGATATCTAATATGTTTTAAACGATCTTGTTATTCCAAAAAAACAACCTATGTTTTTTAGTTGGGGGGACGTAGAATTCCCAGGATCATGATGGAGGCTAACGTTCCAGTAGTCCCTCACTGGCTCTGCCGACTGTCTTACGGAGACGCTCTCACAAATAACATGTTTTGTGGTGGACATTTTCTTATAGGAGGAGTTTCATCGTGTCAGGTAAAACAGAATTCTCTAACATGCTACGATATCGAAATTGAATCCCATGTCATCGTATAATTTAAGGAAGAAACACTCTGTATACCAATTTATTGAGCTAATAAGGTATACATCATGTGAACATATAATAGTTATGAAATTGTCCACTTCGTCTTTTAATTCTTTGTTAATAATGATGTAATTATAAGTATAAGTAGTAAGTGTTGTTAACTGTAGGGTGACTCCGGAGGGCCGGCGGTGTTCCGCGGGACAGCTTTCGGCATCGTGTCATTCGCTCGGGGCTGCGCCCTGCCGCTATCACCGACTGTGTTCAGTAACGTCGCTGCCCTGCGGGATTGGGTCACACAGAACACCGGAGTTTAAGCAAAAACATCTCTATTACTGTATAACAAGACATATATTCCTCTAAATCTAATGCGATATAAATAAGTCTTCGTTTAACTATAGGGTTTTCCATTAAGGGCGCTTGATCTTTGAAATGCAAAAAAAAATACATGTAGGAAAGATATTTGCGAAATTTTTTTTTTATTTGGAACGTCTATCGACCCCATTATGTATGGAATATGACATCAATCAAATGACCGCCACGGCTTCGGTTGGTGGCGCGCACACGAAAGGTCCAATTTTCGATGACTCTGGCGCACAAATCGGGCTGTATTTGATCGATGGCGTGGCGTATGTTGACTTTGAGGGCATCGGTGGTTTGCGGCTTGTTGGCATAGACCTGCGACTTAAGAAAACCCCACAAGAAAAAGTCCAGCGGGGTCAAATCGCACGATCTCGGTGGCCAGTTCACGTCGCCTCCGCGCGAGATGACCATGTCCAGAAATTGCTCGTGCAGAACTTCCATCGTAGCGTGTGCTGTGTGGCACGTAGCGCCGTCCTGTTGAAACCACATGTTGTCCAGATCCATATTCTCGATTTCAGGCCAAAAGAAGTTGGTTATCATCGACCGGTATCGCTCACCATTGACGGTGACGGCCACACCATTATCGTTTTCGAAAAAATACGGACCAATCACGCCTCCAGCCCAAAATCCGCAACAAACAGTCACTTTCTGCGGGTGCATTGCCACTTGGTGAACCTCGTGTGGATTGGTCTCGTCCCAAATACGGCAATTTTGCTTGTTGACATAGCCATTCATCCAAAAATGCGCCTCGTCGCTGAAGATGATTTTTTTGCCAAAATCGGCGTCAACTTCCAACTGCTCTAATGCCCAGTCAGCGAACACACGGCGCTGTCTATGGTCATTAACCTTGAGCTCTTGGGTCAGCTGGATCTTGTACGGGTGCAGGCTCAAGTCACAACGCAAAATTCGCCAAGTTGTCGTCTGCGAAAGGCCGAGTTCCTGTGCGCGACGCGGAATTGACTGCCGCGGGTTTTCGAGGACACTGTCGCGCACAGCGGCGATATTCTCGGCAGATCTCGCGTTACGTTGACGCACGGGAACCGGCTGATTGTTAACTGACCCGGTTGACTCGAATTTGTCCACCAATCGACGGATAGTCGACTCGGCAGGACGATCATCGCGACCCTAAAACGGGCGAAGTGCGCGGAACGTTGCTCGAACTGAAGACCCATTTTCATAAAACAATTTTATGATTTGCACGTGCTGCTCGACACTGTAACCTGCCATGGTGGTTTGGGAGGACGGAATGAATATAACACACTGCATTTGACAGCTGTCACTCAAACAACATGGCCGCAATCAGCTGTCAAAGTTCAAGCGTCCCTATTGGAAAACCCCATACAAGATCATAAATATTTTACGTCATACTTTTGTATATTGTTACGTTTCAAAATAAAGTATTCTATATAAAGATTGTATTTTTATTTTTTATATCACAGAACAATACAGATAATTTGCTTTAATATTATTTAATGTTTCCATAATAAATACGTTTTGATTATTCGTAATTGATTATTTGAGTATTATGTGGCTTCGAGCCGCAGATCTGTAATTCATTTTAATTTGAGGATGAATCGAATGAATTTAAATGATATATGGAGTTGAGTTTATTCAGGCCTTATTTGTGGCGAGTACGTAATACAATTGTGGCTTGGCTAGATATTGCATTTATTTAGCTTGTAAAGCCTTGCATCGGAATAGTGTTTAATATGTCGTGGTTGGGGGGAACTTTATTTTTATTGAACTGCGGTAAAGCTGTTAGTTTTATTTGTATAATATCAGAAAAATTCAACTGAGAGCTTTAAAAATAAATAAATATAGAAGCCAAATAGAAAAGTTTGTATTATTTAGTTCTTAAGAGTTATATTTTGTTTGAACCTTTTAATCGTTGAAGATTTCTTGAACAAGTGTCTGGTAGCATATTATGATATTATATTTTCATTTGTCAGGTATACGAGATGTTTCTTATCGGATACGAGTTCAAGGTCCTGTCTCCAATCTTCACAATCCACTGGGGTCTGCAGGCGCGTCGGACCAGACCTCTGTGGAGGGAGAAACAAAACCAGAAGAACAGAAAACACTTCGAGACCTTTAAACGGGAACTGTACGCGAGGTACAGGAGGGACCCTCTCCATCTACTGAGGAGACCTCAGCAGGCGAAGAAAACGTAGGCCAGTCAAGGCCGTGCTAAGTTTGCCGGCCTTCTAATGACTCTTACTATAATTGGACTGCTTTGACGTCTGTGTCAATACTTGAGTGTTCAGTGATCTGTCAGAGAACTTTGAAAACTTTCAACTACAGTAAGGAAATGGGCTTATTTGTGATAGTATAATTTCGATGAAGATATATTCGTCTGCACATTTTATGAATAATGGACGTGTGGTGCACTGTACCTGATAAAAATTTTCATCGACAAAATGTGTTTCGGCCTTTTGTCCAAACACGTGCTGTTAATGATCATTTGGTTGTGTTGTTTTGCTATGCCTTTATCGTATCTTAAAATGTTTACGTTTTGATAGTCTTTTCTACTAGTTTGATAGTTTTCGTAAACAGTAGTACGCGTTATAAGGGTAACATGTTAGATCTACGTATCTATGTATAAAGATAAATAAATAACTAACATAATTATATTTATATATCTACATATATCAGATACATAACTAAAATATATAGTTAGTTATTAAATAGCCTGTTTGTTTCTCGGTAATGAGTCGATCGAAGCATCTTAATATCTGTTAATTATTACAAATGTATGCAAAATTATATTTTTATGAGAACATCGAGAGTCACAAACAATGTTCATAAAACATTAAAATAAATTTCTTTGTTATATTGTAAGAGACCGACTAAAATAGGTATATAAGTTAGTGACGTCAGTCAGTCAGTCAGTCAGTCAGTGGTAAATTATGTTATAATTGTATTTAACGTATAATGAAAGTTGATTTGTTATAGTAATGCATCTATACTGGAACATTGGAAAGATTCCAAATGGCCTATATGAGGTTTTAAGTCACGAATAAAGAATGTTTTTTACGAAAGAATTATGCCAGAAAGAATTTTACTAAAAGCAATATTTATAACATGATGCTTTTCCTCGTAGGAGAATTAAATAATTATAGATTTAAATACATTATATATATGTAAAACGCAACACGTTCTGTTTGAAGTCAAATAAGTTGATCAGTTGAAAACCTTTGTGTTTATTATATAATAGAGTCTGAAGTCAAGGAGCTATTACTTACTACTTATAATTTGTTAAATATTAATACGCAACAGTCAGTATTCTTACCACAAGTTCGGAACGTTAAACTACATCGAGATAGTTTCCGTTATGTCATTCTTAGAAACATTTTGACTTCATCACTTGCGGAGATTTATGATGAAATAACTTTAACCCTTCCGTTTGTAGTTTGACCATGAAAACATGTGTTAAGGATACACATTGCTTAAAGTTACACTAGTAGTAGATACGAAGGAAAAAATATTTAAATTACAAATAATATATTATAAGTTGTATTTATAGACAAAATATTCGCTGACGGCAGAACATTGTAATAATTTGTTTAAAAAAATATAATGTTACGATAAAAATGTTTTTTATTCGATCTATTGAATGTAATAGCTCGGCCATGACCCTGTATTCAAAAATACAATTTTTAGATTTAGATTAAGATAACATTTTAAAATATTTCTATTGAAATGATAACATTAATGAAAGGAGATGTATATGTCGGAGTAGGAACACTTTGTCCATTTCAAAAGAGTGACGTCAGCATAACTGACGTCACCGATGACTTTACTCTTTAATGTAGTCAGGATCTCAGACTCTTGAAGGTAACCTCGTAGACGATTTGACAAACACCTTACTTCGAAGAGATCCGATCTCAGGAACGGCATGAGCGAGACCCCTTGTAATCTGTACTATCGCCTCTATTTATGCCAACGCAGGTGGTTGTGCGGGTGACACCTGATAATCTCAACTACCCTCAATTATTGATTATTCAAATAAAAGGCATTGCGTCGATATATACATTAAAATGTTTGACAATATGTTGCCATAGTCAAATTTTATTATAATCTCCATAGATTATAAACCAATATAAACCTTTTTCTGCTACATATAATAATTTATATTATGTTTGTAATTTATTAATACACTCAAATACATTAATTGGATAAATACTTATTTTGAAGAAGGGTAATCGTATATATATATACAGAAGCATAGACAGTCTTAGTCTTAAGATCCAACGAAAAAAGGCATAGTGCTGCCATCTAGTTAAACTTAACCACACATATAACAGTTTTAATGTAATTTATTGTGTTGCACTTATGAGATGTTTCAAAACGAAATCTTGTAAAAACAGTTAATTTTGTGAAATTATCAAAGCAATCGAAATTCATTTTATACAATTCAAACATACTGAAAACGTGTATCTGAAAGATCAAGAGAAATTGGTTTTCCACTTACTATTCAATATTATTCATATATCATATAAACTTTGATCATTCTCTTGGACCACTGGTTGGAGGTGTGCGAGTAATCATTGATTAGGTCTATATTTGTTTAAATATTATAAATCCTCAACATCTACAAAATGATAGAACTCGTTTTGAAATTAAATTTTGATTTGAAAATGAAAATTTTGATAATGAAATTTTATAGAATCATTTATTTTCATTAACAATATCAACACGTATGTATAAGAGTTAAGTACAGATTAAGGTAACTTTGGCTTCTGACGCAATATATTTTGTATTCCTTATGTTAAAATTTTTTTCAAATAAAAAATATTGATTCTTCCTCTTCCATCGCTGGAGTGACTGCTTTGACTCATGTTGAGGTTTTGACCGATGAGTTGTGTTAAGAGTCCTGTGAAATGTGTTCATGGACCCAGTCCCATATCACAGGGGCGGCCAGTCGAGTGTAGACGCCGGGGAAGTTGCCGCGGGCGCAGCCGAGTCCCCAGGATACCACTCCGATCAACACACCTTCACTCACTATCGGACCACCACTGTCACCCTGGATGTACAGAGAGGTTTTTATATTAAACTTTAACACTGAGAGAAATGGAAGTCTTTAGAGGAGGCCTATGTCGAAAGAAAAACTGTTTTTGATGTGAATAATAGATTAATTAATATAAGATAATATTATAAAATGTAGTTAGTTAGTAGAAGCAGTGTTTGGAAGTGAAAACACCAATAAAGGATAATATTAATTTAATTTCAATTTAATCTTTTATTAAACCATTATATGGATGAAATTTCTTTGCTGAAAGTCCTAGTTATTAATAATAAGAAACTGATAAAGTATTTCAGACAACAGCAACTAGTTTATTTCGTTATGTACCTGGCAAGCATCGGGCGAGGGCTGGCTGAAGGCTCCTGCACAGAACATGGACCCTGGATCTATAGGGTTTCTGTCTAAGCCGGAATTCCGACAGAGTTTCATCGCAATTGTATTTATGGTGGATGATTGAAGAAATGTAGCACTGGGGCCACCTTCCTGATTACATTTGATTAAAGATTTAGTATACAGAAATTATAGAAAGCTGGAAAAAAACCTTCTTATTAAACCTTTAACTTTCCCCATCCAGAGACCACAGCTGCTTTGTCGGCCGGCAAGCGAGTTCCCTTCCCCACCATCTTAATAGGAAGAACTCTTGAAGAGAATCTCAGTGGGGAGTAAAGTTTGATGAGACCGACGTCGTTGACTTTTGTGTTCCTCACATACTGCGGGTGGACATAGGACTGTTTGACGTCATACATCTCACCCCCATGAGTCTTCCACGAGGAGCCGAGGCGAACACTTAACTCACTGGCTCGTGGCCTACAATATTATATTAATAATTTTATAATTTCAACCAACTGATATTTGATAAATTCTAAACTTGTAACACACTATAATACGGCACAGAATGTACCGATGCTTTTTATAGCGGGGCGTAAACATAAATAAATATATGGAGACAATTTGCTATGGAAAAACTTGATGTTTGATCGAAATAAAATTCCATTGAAGAAATAAGTTCCTAAATTGTTTCCGACTGAATCTTTTGTTGATAAATGCTTGTTGAATATTTATATTACAATTATGTCTGAAGTTAAGCAAGTAAATATGAATATTCCTTAAAGTTCGAAGGAATAAATTATTTGAAGAAATTTAAATAAAAAATTTAAATGAGTCGGTATAATTAGGTTTCTCTTATTACAAACACAAGTTAGATTTATAAAGCACATTCTTTATGTACATGTATTACTAAAAATACATTACTATTAAGATAATATTAAGAAATATTAAGAAACTCAGATCAGTCTTAACTTTATGTGCAATGGAAGAAATAACTATGGTAACAAAATACATAGGGTCAAATGGAAAGTAAATTTGTTATTTACTATTGCTTAATATAGACTTACGCACGCGCATTCCGTCATTGTTTCCCTATTAAAAATACAAAATAATAAATAAATTTGAAATGACAATTGTATAAGATTCGTGTTGATTATACTTTTTTATTTTGTCACATAAATAAAGAAATAATTCTGATGTGTTCGTCTTAATTCCAGCGCACCAGAGACGGCCTCATACAATCGACTGATTAACAGGAAACGATTGTTAATTGAATCAAAAGTTAAAGAATATGCTATGTTTTTTTTAAATAGATGCTTGATTATAATGATAGAAAAATGCAGGACTTCTTAAGTCATATAATTTATGTGTAAAAGTGTTTAAGTCAAGCGAACACTATTCAAAGTAATAGCTTATAAGCCCCCAAATATTGTGTCTAATAGCATATTTTTTTAAGATCTATAATGAGTGACAAACCAGACAATAAAATGATATATCAGAATCGGGAAATATAATCCAATATTCATGGAAACACAAACAGCTTCTCAACATAAACTGAGTCTCATTCTGCCGCGAGTAAAAAAACACCCAACTGATAAATACTTCTTTCAACTTGACACACAATACCATTTAAAGAAAACAGATGTTCTTAATATCCTAAAGATATCCTATTGGCTGGAAACAAGCTCACCATTCGCAGAAAATGTATCGTTTTCCAAGTATGCGATAATAAATTTCTTTAGAGCCATCGTAAAGAGTCGAACCAACCTACATTGGACTCGAAAAAATATATTACATGTTCCTACGCTAGAGGCGATCGCTGTTTTGCATCGGAAAAAATACAATTCACCCCTCGAGGATAAATTGAAATTGTGGAAGGCTGCAATTCACTTGGGGCGAGCCGTAAAAAGTATGTTTGCTTAAATTCACGAGAGGGACAAAGCTCGAGGCACTTGGCATTTATGAAGCGTGTCCACATGACGTTGATCTACAATAAGATTACACGGAACGTGTGTTCCAAGGATGCCGTATATTTAAATAAGGTTATGTATATGACATGGAACCTTCTATTATATTACAAAGGGTCTTAGTTTAAGTCGTATTCTTATTTCTATTTCTATATAAGCAATACAGAAAGTTGCATCACTGAGGTCCCGTAAGGTCTTTTGTGTGATAGAGTTTTTCCACCAAATAGAAAGTTTGCTACACAGTAAATTGAAAACTACTTCAAGAAAGAGAAAAGTTTCGAGTATTCTCGAACATACTTTTTATGGTTGCGTTGAAATCACCAGCGAGAATATATTCACAATATAAAAGTATAAAGCATTACTTGTTTCGCTTCCGAATGAGGTTTTAAACAAATTTATTGGACATATGCAATATTTATCTTGCTTTCCTACATATTTCAGAACAAAACACCTTCTCGTTCACCTCGGTGTGTGTCTTATTGTGCATTACTTCAAGTATCTCAAATAATTTATAATCGCAACACTGATTTTATACAATATGTTATATATATATTATACCGTAAGAGGCAGTGCGCTGCTGTGAGTAGCCACAATGTAGTAACTACGGACCCTCCACATATGGGATACGTCTTTTCCCTCAACGAGACTTGCCAGGGAACCGCCGCTATTGATGTATTAACACCCGCCACTATTCTACGTGTTGGACCTACATATATGATTCATATAACAACGTTATTTTTGAAATAGTACTAACTTACGTTACTTTCTTGACTCTTACCTCTTCGTGATGTATTTGAGGTAGCTGCAATAAAGTCATAATATAATTTTTATTTAATAAACATAAGTAACATTATGTTAAGTAGATTATTATTAAGGAAATATTTAATATGGGTAAAGTTACCTTGTAATTTATGAAGCAATCTATTAAATTGAGATTTATATTTCAATTGAACTCTTGTTTGGTTCAAAAATTTAAGTATATTATGTTTATTACTTTCAGCTTCCTGAGCGAGATCTGAGTAGTCGAGCACAACAGTCCGACTTGCTTTAATGTCTATATTGTCACAAATAACAGTAAAAAATATGAATATTAGTTCATAATATATTGTAATCCACATCTTGATGATACAATTCATCTATGATAGTAGCCTTATTTGTTCACTCTGAGTTTGATTAAATTAAATTTTAATATTATACAATTGGTATACATTTATACTGATCACAAATAACTTTTTTTTAGCTAAGCACACGTGGTAGGTAATTGTTTTAATATTAACTCTTTCTTTATTAATGGCTATGAAAGGTATGAAGGCAATCGTGAAGTTTTAAATTGTAAAAATAAAATAGCGTGAAATGATGTTATACCGTTTATAATGCCCGCTTTTTATTCATATAAGAAATTGTTGATGAATCTGAGGAAGTGAAAGTAGCATTTGTTTAGATCCAAACTATAATAAAAATTAATTGTTATCCTGTAATCCATACTAATCAATCACGCCTAAACTACTGAAACAATTTGCACGAAATTTGGTATGGAGATATTTTGATACCCGAGAAAGGACGTAGGCTACTTTTTACCCTGGGAAAATGACGCATTCCCATGGGAATATTCAGGTGAGCCGATCGCTTTTACGCCTAAACTACTGAACAGATTTAAATGAAATTTGTTAAAGAGATAGTTTGAGACTTAAGAAAGGATATGAGTTACTTTTGATCGCAGAAAAACAACGCATTCCGATGGGAAAAATTACTTTTCTGGCCAAGGACGGAAAAACAAAAAAATCGTATATAAAAATGAATTGCAGTAACCTATTTTCTTAAAATGTATTAACCTAACCTAACCTATGACAATCACACTTAGTATGACCTCATCCCATCTCGGCACAATTCAAACATACGTACAAAAAAGTACAGCTCAGGTTTTTTCATACTACTATACAAAAAAACTATCCAATGCGGACGAAGTCACGGGTAAAAGCTATATACATATAACTAATTCTGAAATTTATACCTACGAAGTCGCGGGCAAAACCTAGTTCTATATATATTCTTCATATAACAATTTTTAATATCAAGTCTATACTGATGAACTACTGCTATTATATTTTAAAGGCGCCACAACAAAAAAAGGAAAAACCTTTTTATTTCTGTGTTACTATTAGCGTGCTCGTTTGATACTTGTATCAATACACAGAACTAAAGTATAATATAATACTTAATATCTAGTTTAATCCTCTTATTTAATGTTAAGGTCAAAATAATACTTTTTTGCCGCCGCCAAGTTTTGCTTGGGGTCTTAAAATTAAAACTTAGCGGATCTTCCGAACGGAATTAACGAGTTTTAAGGTACTTAAGCAGTTTGTTCCGCAATTTGTAATTAAATTTGTTTCATTCAACCAAGTTTCGGCCAAATGGGAAAGTGTCCTCGAGTTTCGATACAAATTTAAATTATTCAGAGTCTTTGTTATTGTATTTTATTAGATTTTTATTTATTTGTTAAATTTGTTCCAGTATGCCAAGGAAACAAAGTTATTATTTTTAACAGATAACATTGATTCGAAAAAAAGTCACTTTTATAAATTTGAACATAATAAAGCAATTTCTTTTGATCATTTAAAACATGCTTAGATTTTAGGGTTCCTTTGGACTATAATATATTAAAATAGTAATAGGGTTAAAACGCACAGACGCCGTTCGACACAAACAATATTGGTGATAGTTTTTGTCTTTGTCTGCATACACTGTTACAGTTCAGGAAGCATAAATTCCAATAGGACCTGTTGTCGATCCCACAAACGGGCTGGTACTCTGAGTCACAATTGCAGTCACAATTGTATTCCATGCATTGCCCTTGATAAAAAATGCTAATCAGTTGTTCACCAGCTGAAAGCTTATTGTTGGCACATCGCAGTTCGCAATCATTTTTGTATGTCTTGTGATCTGTGCCGCAAACTGGATAAAACTCGTCTTTACAGAAACATTCGGGACATGGTCCTTGAGAGACTATCTGGAGGAAGGGATCCCTTCTTCGAAATGAAGCACACTGAATTTCACACTTATTGGGATACGTTCTGCCATCGGTACCACAAACCGGTTCAAATACTTTTCTACAAGCGCATTCTCTACAAGTAAATGGGTTAGCAATTTTAAGGGGTTCGTTTTGAGAGTTAGATAGCTTTTTATTTTGGCATTCGAAAGTGCAAAGATTATCGTAAATCCTTCCATCTGTTCCGCAAACAGGTTCCACTGTTTTTGGGCAGAGGCAACCTTCTAGACAGGCACCATTATTTTGTAATTCAATTGCAGGAAGATTCTTCGCTTGAGCGTTGCCGCTAGCGCATTCAAGAACACATTGATTTCTATATAAAATATTGTCAGTGCCGCACACCGGAGCCGCAACGTTGGTGCATGGACATGGCGGTCCATTACAAGCCGCTCTATATGCGAGATAAACAATTGTTTGATTGTCACGAATACGATTTCTATTTTCACAGGATAATGCACATTCATCGTCGTAAGTCACTCCATTTAATGAGCAGACTGGAACGTTGAGATTCAGACATACACATCCACTGCATTGATCGTCAGGGGCGATTGAGATATGTGGCAATCCATCGGTCAGACGAGCATTTCTGTCATTCGTACAATCAAGAAGACATTTATTTATAAATGTAACTCCATCCGTCCCGCAGACTGGATTATAATTGTATTCACAGGGACATACTTGTGGAAGGCTTACAGTAACTTTTTTAACGGTTATGATACCGTTTTCAGCTCTCGATTTAAAACTTTGGATCAATAATGTTATAGTAAAAATACCTGAAAAAAATATTTAAAATAAATTAAATAGTATTTACATGATTTTATTTTTAAATGTGAATTTGCGTCATACTTACATATTTTGTTCTTCATATTAACAGTTAAGGCTGTATTCTCTTCGTGTTTAAAGAATACCCATTATTTATAGAAACAACGATACAAATTAATGAAAATAAATTTTTGATAAGGAAACAGGTTTTGCTGAATCGTGTCTTGGTATCGAATATTTGAAAAATTATCGTACACTTAAGAACGAAATTATTACAACTCATAAATACTTTTGTATTGAAATAAAAGTGGACCCAAAGTATAAAGGTTAGAAAAAATGTCTTTCGTGTTATGGAAATATAAAATGTATATTGCCTTATATGGTATTTATTTATTCCGTATAATTATGTTTTATAAATTGAAGCAATGTATGTAGAGAAAATACTTAAATTTAAATTAAAATACCTAATATATAAAATGGACATTTTATAAACAAGATCCGGGTTCAAAACTGCATTTAATTAACAAAATTTTATAGTTAGTTATATGTCCTTAAAAAATGTGTACGATTTTTGTTATTATTGTCTGCAACGCAATTCTTTTTTAGGTCGATTTAAATTTATATACATGTTACATGATATGAAACTTATCTTAAAAGGGTGTTACTAATTTTTAAACTTATTTTTTTTTATTTAATATTTTTTTACAATTAATACACTATAACTTAATTAAACGCAGTAAGCTCAAAATAGTTAAAAATTGAAAATTCATACAAGATGGTTAAAAAAAAAAAATTAGGAACAATAAACTAAGTATGTGTTTTCAAAGTTCCCACACGATTTCAACATTTTAAATTTGACTCAATGCTTCGATTACTTCGCAGTAACTGCGATTACGGTAAGATGAAATAAATGTGTTTGGTGAAAGTAATGCAAACGGCTAGTACAATTATTTTTTTTTTAATCGCCAAGTAAATTAAATGTTTTATTTAAATGAGCCCTTGGAAATCTAGAATAAAAAGTAGAAATATACAAAACTATTACAAAAAACTGTACTGATGGTTTCCAAAGCTAAGCAATCAAAGGGACGAGGATGAGGAGAAGTTTTATAAGGTAAGGTTGAGACTGTCAGAATGACGTGTGAAGTGGTAAGAATGTATGAAATCCCTAATGATTATATCGGAGAATATTGGATTGGCTAGTGGGGGAAAAAGAGGAGTAAAAGCTTAGTACGAAATTCACCTGTTCAGAGACCTATGAATGATTAGTAGCAAAAATAATGCTAGAATAAGCAAAAGATGGACGGATTTTTTGACATATGATGCGAGCAAAAGAGCCGTGACTATGGAGATAACGGCTGACAGGTAAGAATGGGAGACAAGCATCTATTATATATTTACTAATATTTAATATATATCGGACTTAATACAAATTCGTTGTTTAAAGAGAGAGAGACGCCAGCATTGCTGACTGCACTAATGTCACTTCTCTCAGTACGTTCCACGATATTTTAAAATTAAACTTTAATTCTTCTAAATGGTTTTGTATTTCTTGAAGGTTCTTCATGATCACTTTCTTCAATGGTCCGCACTCACTGCACTCTGTTGTCCTGCGTCTAAACATCGTATTTATACCAAAATTCAAACATAGTTCTATTCTCCTTTTAAACAGTCTTTGATTTCGTTTTACTTTTAATAATAATTATTAATACCAATGTTTTTATATTAATTGATAACAGCCTCAAGCTATTTTCATGTTGCATTCGTCATTAATGCTTATAGCGCCGATGTACATATTGTACCAGCCGCTTATAAAGGACGAAAAGCACTTAAAAACATATATATATATATATATATATATATATATATATATATAAGGTCGTATACCGTAATGTACATTGGAAATAGTTATGGTACATATACCTCGAACAACCAATCGTTTAAAAAGCGAAGATCCAAAAAAAGTTTGTTATTAACATATTTTGAAATTTAACATATATTTTTTATTGCATTTAACAGATTGAAATGGACATTTCTATGAGTTGGCAAGCGGTTACTAACAAATTTATGACTAATTGATACAAAGAATGTTGCAACTAAGCTGTAAAGTAACTATACTTTACAACTGACGATTATACTTGACTAAATATTATAATGGATTTTAACTAACGAGGTGTTAACCTTGTGACGAAGTCTCATTACAGTTGCAGGAGTTACTTCTCTGTTACAGATATTTCAAATAGTTTTTTAAGTTTATGAGAATTCCAAAATAAGATAAATAAGTAAAACTGTAGAACTCTTCTATTGTAAGAGGACAAGAAAACATTGACACATCACAATGTTTATTATAAGCAAAATTATAATCTTTATTAACATTCGACGAACAAATTCAAACAAAACTTTTATAATTTCAAATAAATATTTTTGTCAAGGTCTAAACAGAAATAAAAAATTCGTGTAAATAGTACATTAACAGCATCCAGTTTTAGCCATCGGGATAGGTTTTTCCCCACGACTCAGTTTACATTTATTACTACATTTAAACCAGCAGTCGTTCCAGTAGCTTACAAGATCTTTACCACAAACTGGTTGGTACGTAAGAGGGCAATTTTCACAATCATAATCACTCTCTGGGCATGTTCCTTTGCTGAGGAGAGCTATCTCTTTCTGATTTTCACGTTGTCTAATGTTACTTTCACACTGTAATTGACATAAGTTTGTGTATGTATTGTTATCAGTTCCACAGACAGGTTCGTATTCATTTGAACAATCACATCCTTGACAGTCGCCATAGTGAATAATATACAGAGGTGATTTTCCTATTCCTTTTAGTCTTTCACTTTCACAATCTAAAAGACAAGGATTATTATACGTATTACCGTCGCTACCACACACTTGGTTAAGTTCTCGGGTGCAAGTGCAACTTCTGCATGCACCACTATATTTTATCGTAATTGATGTTTCATTGCCTCTTCTGTTTCTGTTGGCACAATCTAAATAGCAAGCATTTCTGTAAGATTTATTATTTGACCCGCAAACTGGTATAATTGCGTTATAACATTCGCATGATTCTTCACAAAGATCACTTTCGATGACTTCTAAAGCTGAAAGCCCCTGTCGTACCAAATCATCGCTCTCGCATACTAATTGACATTCATTGGGATAACTTTGTCCGTCACTGCCACATACTGGATTGACATCTGCAGGACAGCTGCAGGATCCATTACATTTTCCTTTTTTTACAATATCTATTCTATCTAGGGAGTTTTTGATTCGCTTTTTATTTTTGCATTCTAGTTGACACTCGTTGGAGTAAGTTACACCATCTGAACCACATATAGGATCATAATTTGTTGAACATATGCATGACTCTTCACATTCTCCTTGGCTTTTCACAGTAATAGCAGGTAAACTTTTTCTTACATTATCTGCACTTGTACAGTTAAGTGAACATTCGTTAGGGTATGTGACGTCATCCGAACCGCAAACAGGAAGATCTATTAAAGGACACGCGCAAGCTTTTGGACATTCACCCTTGCTAATAACAGAGAGAGGTGATTCATCTTTTGCTATTCTTATTTTATTTTCACAGTCTAATTCACATTCACTACGATAAGTTTGACCGTCGCTTCCACAAACAGGCTCTGAAATTATTAATGGACATATACAGGAATCTGGGCATGCACCTTTGGAAACCTCAAGGATGGGTGCTTCATTATTTTTTTCTTTTTCTTTATTAACACAATCTAAATCACAACTGCTGGAATAAGTTTTTCCGTCATCACCACATACAGGTTCGAATATTTTTGGGCAAATACAAGGTTCCGGACACTTTCCCTTACTTACCACAGCTATTGGTGATTCATTTTTAGCTTGGCGTTTTTTGTTTTCACATTCTAATTCACAGTTATTAGAAAATGTTTCACCATTATCACCACACACGGGACTATAAATTTTTGGACAACGACATGGTTTTGAGCATTCCCCATCACTGACTTTTTTAATTGGTAGTTCTTTATTTATTTCTCTTTCTTTATTTTTACATCTCAGTTCACAACTACTGGAATATGTTTTGCCGTCGTCACCGCATATTGGCTCATAGATTAATGGACACAGACATGATTCTGGGCATGACGTTTCATTTACAACAGTTATAGGTGGTAAGTTTTTCTTTTCATTGTCCTTACTTGCACATTTAAGTAAACATTCATTAGAATAAGTAACTCCATCAGAACCGCATACAGGTAAATAATTAAAAGGGCATACACATGTTTTTGGACACTCGCCCTTACTGATTTCTCTAATGGGTGACAGCTTGTTTCCTTCTCTCTCTTTGTTTATACATTTTAAATTGCAATTACTTGGATATGTTTTGCCATCATTTCCACATACTGGTTTATATATTTTTGGACATTTACATATGTTCGGACATTTTCCGTCACTCCTTTTACTTATTGGTGGAAGGTTATTATTTTGTCTTTCTTCATTAATACATCCTAAACTACAAACATTGGCATAAGTTTTCCCATCGTCACCGCATATCGGTTGATACATTCCTTCGCAGATACATGGTTTGGGACATTGACCGTCACTTTTAACCAAAAGAGGCGGTAAATTATTATTTTTTCTTTTTTTATTCTCACACTCTAGTTGGCAGGAATTCGAGTAAGTTTTATTGTTGTTAGCGCAAATTGGTGCATATTCATCTGTGCAAAAACATTCGTCGGAACATTCACCTTTATATGCTTCTATTAATTTGTTTTCATCAGGATCGTCTCCGTTATTTTTACAGTCATTTTCTATTTCTTTACTTTTAAAATTAAGATAACAGCTATTAGGGTACGTTTTGCCGTCACTGCCACATACCGGAGAATAGTTATCCTTGCAAATACATGAGTCACTACATTTTCCTTCATAGGCTATATATATGTCTTTTGTGGAACCATGTTTTTTGTGGCTATTTTTGGCGCAGTTGAAAAAACATTTATTCGTGTAAGTGGTTCCATCAGTACCACATATAGGACTGTATAGTTCTGTACAGATGCATGACCTTTTTTTTATTCTTTTCGCATCCAAATAACATATCGATGCGAAGATAAACAGTAGACCTGGAAATAATCATGTAATAGTTATTTACCCGAGCCATATTTTAAATTTCAACAGTTGTTGTTAAAGTTAAATTGAAATTTAAGTGATTTAATTCTTCAAGTTTTATATTAAAAATCAAAAAATGTTCCTTCATATAAAAAACGATTTTTCATATTACACATCAAAAAGAGCAAAATGAAAAATATTGTATTTTAAAAGCTGTACATATTTTATTTTGTCAATGAAATTATTCTCACCTATTACAGTCTTCATTATCAGTCCTAATGTATTCTGTAATTTGTTATGGTAATAAATTTAATATATAGCTACCAATGTTTGCGAAAGTGAAAAATTGAATAAATAGTAAAGAAATGACGATGCCTTTAACAATAGAGGCGATAGCGTTTATATTAAAAACATGTTTTATTATATAACCTTAGTCATACTCTGTCTTTTCTTATATTTTTAATATAAATATGTAATAGGAAAATATGTAATATTTCTTTCTAGCATTAATATATAATAAGACATTTTATTTCGCTATTTTATTAGATGACAGGTTTTTGGAATTAGAAAATAGAGATTTCAATATATCACCTTTGTATTTACATATCACTCTTTCTTATCATTTTTCTTTTATAGTTTTGAGATACCTTTCCAAGTTTACACTGGTACAATCCAGTAGTGTTTTTTACCAACATTAGTTGGCGTTCATCTTTTACATTGTGAATGTCATTGAACCTCAACAATTACTTAAGACACGGTGTGTAGTTCTACATACATACATAAATTCTCCTGTTTTACTCTTCGGTATTATCTATATCTCGTCATGAGTGTATTCAATATTCAGCTTCTATGACTACCCCCCCTTAATTTATAAAGTTAAAAAGACTATTTCAACCTTGTAATGGTGTGATAACATTAATAATATTCAGGAGTTTGTTCTAGGTCTACATATTCATTGACCTTCTCTGATTTACTTTAATCATTAGTTCTATGTATTTATTCATTTCCACATCAGATTAATTAAAAAAAATACAATAATTTTATTCAACCAAAGAGGTTTAGTTAGTTTAGAATATAAAATTTCATATTTTTTTCTGTTTCACTGTCACGTTTCCGAATAATGCCACTACTAATGATATTCAAAACCGGAAACACGTATTTAAAATTGTTATATAAAATTTTTGATAATATGAAAATAGAATGGAAAAAGGTGTTACGTATTTAAACTCTACATGCACGTTATATCCTCTACGAATTGAAAAAAAATATTATAAAACGTGAGCCTGTCACCAATCTTTTAGCCTCTGTACACATAAATGAAAAAAATTTGTTAACTGCACAATTACGTTATCCTATTCCCATTTTCCGTGAGCGTACTTTGAAGATTTTACCAAGACAAGCCCCTTATATTCGGATAATATTCTAGTACGGATAATATTCCAAGCACGTGTATAACGCTCGTAACTAAACCTGGTTAAATTTGTAAAAATAGAAAAAGTTTTCGGTTGATATGGTTGTTGTATATATTATGTTGATGAGAAAAAATGTGGCTTACATAAAATTATCTTAATATCCTAAAAGATGATTAGTTATTCTTGGGTTGATTCTAAATGAAAAACAAAGTTCAAAGACGCAATGACATGTTTCATTCATTAGTACAATATGAAATTTGTTTCTCCAGCGACGGAGGTTTTAATGTTAAACATAGTTTATGAGATGATATAGAAGTTCTGTAAACTGTTGGATTGTAACCCTTCTCATACCTAATTGAAGACTTTTATGCATGCATCAATGTTAAGTAATAGTGTTGGAAGTTGTAAAACCTATCTGAAGTCCAGTAACAGCAAATAAATGCACTATCCCGAGTGGAGCAACACTAGTTTTCCCAGAAGCAGGTCTGGTACTAGTATTTAAGTTATTTTCATTCATTGAGTGAGCAAGTTGCCTTTATCTAGTATCAGCCCACCTTTCATTTATGAGTCCTTTCCGCTCAGTTGAGCGTATTTCATTGGTAAGGGATTAAGAGATACCAGAAAAAATTTAACCGTATGCTATTCACTGGACCTTTAAGTTATCGAAGCTGAATATAATATGTAGTACTATACTTAGGGAAAAATGCATATATTTAGGTTCTTAGTGGCGTCCAGGGAGAACCAAATCCTAACCATTATTTTCTTTTACGATAAAGGAACCGTGCAGACGGCCTACCTGATGGAGGTAGTTACCGTGGCCCTTCGACATCCGCCACATCTCTGTTGCGGATGCGATGACAGGAAAAGGTAGTAATAGCGAAAGGGCAACCGGTTCTCTCACTCAGCACACCTGATTTGCACCAGTTAAGTTAAATGATAATATCTAACTTAACTGGTTTTATACGACGTGGATGAGGTTTCCTTATATCATACTTTCTATCTTTGCTGAACCTTTTCTGATTCTCTTTCAAGCTTCCACGCCAATGTCAAGATCCTTTTTATATCCGGAACGCGTAAGACAAAAATATGTAAGTCGCCAAACTAAGTTGGATTTTGACAGTCTCGATGATCTTTTTGTATTCGTTATGGCTGGAGTAAATATGAATTGAGAAAAGGCATTTCAACGTAATATTTATATGATATCCCTTATTTAAAATTCTATTTCTACTCCTGTTTTTAAAGTTTGTGAATATATTAATCACCTTATGTAATTTCGTTATATGTTTTTGTTGATGAAATTCATGAATGTTGAAGTACAAAAAATATATTAAGTGTTATAAACAACAGACATATCTGAATCTTAATAATGTCAACTGTTCACTTTGTTTGTCACGGATTTTTGTTCTTTTTTAGTGTTATTGCTGTCGTGACTATAACAGCAGTTTGCTCAGCTGACAGACACATTAAAACACCTTCAGTAACATTGATGAAAGACAATATAAAATAATGTAATGCTTACACAATAAAACAATGTTAAAAAATACTGTAATTATTTTTGCATACTTTTCTTTATAACACAAATATTGTTTTTGATATAGCGTCTTATTGAAAATTTGTTATGCCTTTTGTTGAAGACAAATATATGGAAAGTCTGTCTTATATTTACCTGTACTATAGTCTGCAGCAATAGTATTGGCTATTAGTCTCCAAACTTTGGCAGCTCTAAACTTTTCCAAGAGCAATATTTATTTTGAAGTACCTATAACTATTTATGAAACGTATTCAGTCAATGACGTGTAGATATTTTACAGTTTTGGATGTTTGCGACACGTCTAGTAAGCAGGTCACGTTCCACTGGATGGAATTGAAAGGTGCCCATGATTGAATAAAGATAGCCGATATCAAATCATCCCTACAAGGGTTAGTTTTATTGAAGCGTATAGATTAAGTTCCAAAGTACTATTCAAATAAAACTATATTTTTGAAAACAATTTTCGTATTCCGTCTACTGAATATCTTATTAAAAACCAATTTTCATTAATATTTATTTATTCGTTTACTTTAATTTATAACAGAAAGTATATTAAGTAAGCAATTGCAAAAATATGTGTGAGTTTGCATATGTTTGGTTATAGAAACAAGAAAATTAGTAAAACGGTTATTCCTTAAATATAATTTAACAGAGAATATTTATCTATAAAAGTTACTAAGTCTTAGTATGTTTATAATTAAATGTTTATAAATAAAAGGTGCATTATTAGTTTAGAACGTTTTCGAACAAATTTAACATAATTTTGTTGACATCATTACCTCTTTTCAGTTCATTAGAATCATTTATTACAGCTATGAATAATAAACCGTTGTTTTCTTAAGACATAAGATGACCTTTTGACGTGTTTAGCTGAAAAAAAATGACTTTTAAATAAACCATCAGACTAAATTATTTTACATTTTTCAATGTAGCAGCGAGCGTTTAATAATATAGTAGTTTCATGTTCCATACAAAAATATTTTTTATATGAAGAGCATAACTCTTTCGTTTTTTCAGTTGTGACATCACGTGTGACGGATTTATTTTGGTATTTTTTAAATTACACCAGAATAAGGACCATCTAATTAAATATTTCCAAGAAGCATAATATAAACCAATATTCATACAGAACAATGTATTATTTTTGGAAGTATTCTTATAAATACCTGGGTTCATCTGCATGTTGAATATAAGAGTTATAGTGTTAAATTGAAATTAAAACCTAATAATAATCATAAAGATAACAATGATCATGAAGCAGTTGTTTTTACAAAACGAAACCAAACGCAAATAGTATGTGTAACACATCAGATCACAGATATATGGCTTTTAAAAAGAAATAAACCTCTTAGAAAGTTGTTAATTTATGTTAACGCTGCACGATGAGTTTAAAGGTTTCATGTCAATTAAAAAAAAATTAATCATATCTTTACCTCGTATTTTTTCAAGGCTTCAGTTTAACTTAATATACACGTGTGAGCGACGGTCATGTTTTAGATGTCTGCCCGATTATAATTGTTAGTATTGCTTACTAATACTCGAGACTTTGTCTGCGTTGTTTGCTATTTAAACAAACTATTCGTATATTCATGGAAAGATAAGACAGCGAACACGGAGTGCTTGTAAGAAACGAAAAAAAATATAATTTTAATAACTTTAAATTAAATGAAAATATAGAAATATTTCTTTTAGTGAACAGGGAAGGATATAAAAAATATACATCAGAAAATATAATTGAAATCTGTCTGTCTGTCAGTGATACACTCACGAGTTCTTTGATGCTAACCTTGTCTCACTCTCTTAATTTATTCATATTTTTGGTCGTTCACATATGCAATAAGTTTTACAATAGGTTTCATACTCATATTATATAAAACATTTAACTATATTTACATATTTCTACCGCGTATTTTATTTTTATAACTATTATTTATCAAACATTGTATATTTATAAACATAATGGCACACATTACTGAGCAAATGCTTTCTTGGCCGGAAGCAGGATAATTGATTGAACTCATTCCTGGAACACGGTAAGGCTTTGTGGGTGGGTCAATTAGATTTTATGCTTAAGGCATTCGTTACCGTAACAGGTAACGTCATACCCAAATCTTATTATGGATGTTTTAATTTCATTAACATGTAATATTTTTTAATTCTTTTGGAAATGTTGTTTCCTTATGGAAAATTCAGACCATAACTTAAGTAGATCGTTATCTATAATGAAGATATCTTTAGCATCTCTCATTATTTTGGTATTTTATTTTGTAAGCTCAATTAAATAATATGTTCATAAAATATAAATACATTTTTATTAAGAATAATGAATCTATGGAGTATTGTGTTGCTTACAAATAAGACGTCTAGCGAATAATGTGTGTGGTGGAGCTAAAACAGTATACCAATTAAATTACTGTTTTTAATTAAATTTACTATGTAAGATGTCTTCGCATAATGTTGTTTTTTTTTAATGTTTATAAAAAAATAAAATCGAAGTTCATCTAAACAAACATTAATTCTATCGATACGCAATCAAATAAATCAATCAACATTAAAGTTTACTTTATATATTGTCAAATAAATTTAAATCAATAGTTTATATACATGAAACAAGAAAGTTATAAAAACATACTAATAAATACTATCTAAATAAATTACTTTGGTTAACAGCAGCGACGTATCCAGTAGCTTAGGAATTATAAAATGAAATTCTGGAGCATCTAAATCAAACAGGAGATCTTGATAAATTACGCGATCCGAGAAGAAACAGCGCGAAGCGTAACAGAAATAAGTGTTACTTAAAGAAATTTCAGTGCATTTGGTCGGTAATGCAGTGCGCTTTAAATGTTTACGAAGTAGATTTATACGTGTGTGCTACGATGCGACAGGAAATAAACA
Source organism: Danaus plexippus (assembly GCF_018135715.1). Lineage (NCBI taxonomy): Eukaryota > Metazoa > Arthropoda > Insecta > Lepidoptera > Nymphalidae > Danaus > Danaus plexippus. Next base: position 8,984,909 of record NC_083547.1, read on the forward strand.
ATTTAAAACTATTCCTTTTCACTTCCCCACTTATTAATATATATTAATGTAGGTAAATTAACTGTGGATAATGTAATATTATAAGTGATATACAGACAAGATAATATGAATGATTTCTGCTACAATGCGATAATGCTCCATTTCTATAATTTATTCAATGTTATTCCGTAAGGTTTTTCATGGTTTTAAACAAAGTGGAAACTCCTATATCAATACTCCGTGGACTTTCTTAAGCAAACTTTACATCTCACAAGTCATACATAGTTAATGTCAAAAGTTCCCGACTCCTCATATATTATGACAGAATCATTGGAAGCATATCTCATTTCGTTCGCTGACCTCTTTGTTCGTTCGACCAGAAGCTTTGAAGGCACACGACCTTTCAATATATAATACGCATACACAATTTCATACAATTATATTCTGGATTCTTTCAAACGTGAATCAAACGTGAAGTTACGATTTAAATATCGTTTGTTATAAATGACTAGTGCAGGAGTCTCTTTATTTATTGCTAAACTGTACAGCCAGCATTTTTATGGGAACTTACAAACTTCCAACTGCCGAACGACTCAACTTGTTCCGCACTAATCGTATATCCAAAGGATTTCTCTGTCTATAGCATTTATATAAAGTTTGGACAGTGTATAGTCGGCTGAGCACCCGCCTCGTTAAAAAGAATAAAAATTTTCCATACTTTACCGTCTCTTATGTGAAAGCGGAAGAATTTTCTTAGATTACTATGGAAATTTTCAGTTAAAACATTTAATAACTTACAATTCTTATTGTAAGTCGTGGTGGCCCGGAAGATAAAAGGCCCGCCTCTCATACGTGAGGGCTAGGGTTCGAAACCTGGCAAGTACCAATGTGGTCTGTTCCGAATCATATGTACTTTCTTTGTGATGTCTATATAATCTATATTGTTACTTGTGTTCATTCTGGTTATTGCCAAACAGGTTTTGTTGTTACTTTCTTAATTTATTTAACACTTTTCCTTATTATCATCACTAAGTATGTATGTTATCAATTATATTATAATATATTTGATGTATTTTGAAGACATGAAACAGTCATATTTGAAAACCAATCTTTCATTTAAATGAAACTAATATTTTTCGGATATATTAAGCGTGTTGTATTTTTTTTGTTAAAACTACATAGTCCCGACGTTTCGGTTACTTTTCAGCAACCGTGTTCACGGGCAGACGAGATGTGGAATGTGAGTATATCCGAAAAAATTTGTTTCATTTAAATGAATAAAACTCCCGAGTCTTAGATCTCATTACCAATCTTTAAATTTTTAAATATTAAATTTACAAAAAAAATAATAATAATAATTTATAATAAAAAACAAACACTTTTATTTAAATAACCAAACATATATTCGATAATAAATAACAGTGTGAGTTTTATAATCCAGCTGGAAATGAATTATATAAAAAGTTATTCAACACATAATTTATTTCAAGCTCAATTTACTGAGCTTGCAACTTAACATAATTCTAACAACGTAGCGAACAGATTTATCTAAGTTTCTAAATATCAGGTCAGTGTTTGTAAGCCGGAAGCGCGAGATCAGTTTGGCAGTTCTAACGAAACCGCTCCGGTTTAAATCATTGCAAATATCCTGAATAGTTTTATCGGGCGACTTAAAACACATTACAAATTCAATCTCACTGTCGGAGAACAGCACGCGTTCCTAGCGATCTGCCGCGAACGGCTCTCGAATAGTTGAAAATGTGCCTTGTCCCAAGACATGAGACGGAGATTGTGGACTATTCGAGTCATTATGGATAATAATTTGCGATAGGAAACATTGTGGTTTATATTTTTTATGATTTATTTGATAATAAATTATCACAAATACAAGTTTAGGAACTCATCGTTTCGTTTATAAATTTAAAACTTCCAAAATCGCCAGATTAATACAAATCAATATTTACAACGACGAACTTAGAGAAAACTATAATAAAAATGCAATACATGAGAGTTATAAAATTATAATTAGATTTCTCTTGTAGAAATTGTTTTAAACAACGAGATCTTTCTTTACTTGTACCACGTCCGCCTCGATCCGGACTAATTACACTAGCAGTGGGGCTGAAGACCGACGGAATTTAGATCGAACATGTTTTGAAATCGACACCATTCCTGAATTAAGAAAACAGCCCTTAAATTTTATTCCATCGCAGTCAATGACCGAATTCATCCCTTCCGAGCTTTCTTTTTAAATATCTTACGTAAAAGGTTTTAGCGAGGGTATGTCTGAAAGAGCTCCGTTTTACTTAGTTATATATTTGTAATACAATTTTCCCCACCTACATATATCATTCTTGCTTCCATTTAGGGGAATGCAGTTAAGGCATTAATGGGCTTTTGAAAATTTTCGGTAAATTTATGTATTTCACAAGAGATACACGTGGGTTATTGGCGGAACGTGATTTGCGAAAAGGCCGTTATTCGATTTGTGCAAGTTGAATGGAATCTCTGGAGGTATGAATCACCGGTTTAATAATTATAGTTATTGCTGTTTTGTGTTATTGAAATAAAACGGTTGTTCTAGTTTGTCTTTATTATTTATTCTAAAATGCTAGAAACTATGAAATAACACAGTAAGTGATATATCAATATTGTTAATTCAATGTGGGACATTTGAGTTTTAATATAAACTCTACATGTTTTATATGAAAGACATTCTTTAAGACATATTACTTAGAACATATCTGAATAAATTAAACATTTATTGAAAACTACTTCAGTTTATGACCTTCAGAAGTATTTATTGACTTTTTCTGTTATAATAACTCATTAAAGTTCTCCAGCCGAGTTGCAATATCTCAAGTAAAGTGAGGACGCTGCAGCCTAGAAAAACGTTGAATATACCGCCTAGTTGCGCTGGAATTGGCAATTAAAAGGACCTTTTTACATATGAGAAAAAAATAAACAAAAAGTAATTTATATATGCAGATTAAAAAAGGAGTGCAGTGTTATACAATACAAAATAAGAAGCTCTGTTTGTTGAAGTTCACGATGGTGTACTCACAGAAGAGATTCAGCCAAAGAAAGTAAGAGCGTCGTTCGCATATTTTCTTTTCGTGTTTCTGAACAATCACTCTGATGACGGTGGCACGTTTAAGGTCCAGGTTGTCACTGTTGGTATGTTAAATATAACATCAATTGACGTAATTTAAAAATATATATCGGGTTTGATAACATTTTACTTTGATGTAAACAATTAATGGCTTGTTACGCTGTGATACTTTTGTTTGACAGAAAACTCGAATGAGGTCATTGTGTCAAAATTATAAAGGAGAGGAAGAGGGTCCTAACATACTTTAAACTGATATGGTTAAATATAAACTCGTACTTACTAAAAACTGTCAATGTTATGAGAATTTGTAATCAAATCAAACGCCTCGGGAACTCCATAGTGGAGGTCGACGTTACACGTTGGCAGGCAGTTGCATTCTTCAATTGCATACGAAACTGTCAAAATATAACAAGGCGATGTTGGAGTAGTGCTGTAACTAGAAATCTATACATATAAATAAAATTGGTGTGTCTGTTTTCAAAATTGAAATAAACGGCTGGACCAATTTTGCCAGGTTTTTATTGGCAGGTAGCTGATGTAAAGAGGAGTAATTTAAGATACTTTTTATCCCGATCTCGAAATAAAGCGTTATCACGCACGGGTCGAAGGTGAGGCGCATGAGTGCTTAAAAGTGTTTTCATTGCTTTTTTGTTTTACGTAAACGGAGTTGCGGGTAACAACTAGTTTTTAATGATTTTTGTTTTAAGCAGTTATATGGAAACTATTTATGGTGTATGTTATTAATTTTACAAATTTTACATGACTAAGAAAAGTATTTAAAACGTATATATAGAAATTATATTAATAAAATAAGTATTAACCCGTTGCCTCCCTGGAACAAGTTAGTCGACGAGCGCGGCACAGGGGCATTCCATGTAATTTGGGATGTGACAGTTTCAAACACTGACAGCGAGACATTGTTCTCTCGATTTCACATTCCAATAGGCAATGGGTCCTACGTGCATTAATCAATTATTTATCATTACTATAAATCAGTGACTCGAATATTCCTAAACATCTCATTTTATTGACATTTTATATGGTAAAACAGTGTGCTTGATTTATAATAAATGTAAATAAGAAAATAAACTTATGGTATATGGGGAAATATTTCAGTGGTTCGGAAGATAATCGGCATCCTCGAAGATAGTAATTGAGATTTGTAGCGTCGGAAGCCACATTCACGGTCTTCGTCGTATACTTGATGGTCCACTCGACGCCAGGAGTTATAGCTGTTCCATTCTCGTTGATATCTACGTAGTGATGACCGGTTTGTAAATTCAGCTGAAAACAAGTGATAAAAAATAAGATCTATTTTTGACAAGTATTCCCTTTATAAATACAATACCCATTTGTAATCGAGGTCCAAGTTGCCAGAGTTGTTTCTTTGTTCCACAGCAAACATAAGTGAGTTTTCGAAATCATAGGACAAATTGTCTGTATATGGTTCAACACGTTGAATGGACCCAGAAATTTCTCTAAAAATAGTGAAAAAAAAAGGCAAAACTGTTTAGCTCTAACAAAACATTATGTTTTGTTTTGTTAAACAAAAAGAGGTCTAACCTGGCTAACGAACGCCCGTTGAAAATGCAGCAGTAACCCGAACGAGTTATTTCCATGTGAAATATTGTGGAACAATCAATAATTCTACCAATCCAACGACACCTATGTATATGTATTTTTAAAATAATGTGGGTTCAAAGTGTTAGGTATTAAAGTATTATGTTAAAAAAATGTTGTCGCCTAATATTTATGAAATAATTACTTACTTAAGAAGAATTTCCTGACACGTTGCCGTAAGAATTTCTGTTACGTTATCTATTTCAAGATTATTGTAATCTAACAAATATTCTATATTTTCCAGGTCATTAATATTGAATGGGACATCTGCAGAAGAAAATGCTGCTAGCTGATTGATCACTCTTCTAATGTAAGTTGCGTTCAGCTCGCTCGGGTACTTCCTGAACAAGATGCCATTTAGTAACTATCAAATGTTTAAATTAAAAATTATGTTAATCTGCAAATTATTCCAAAAATACGAATTTCCACTAACAGGCTCTTAACAAAGCTATCCATTTTATCTTTAGAGTAGTTGACTTCGGGACATATCTGAACGCTTGGAAAAACTATATTTATATTGATAGCCTCAAGATTTACGTTATATGTAGGTCCTTTTAAATATCTGTTAACTGTCACACAAACAACAGCAACTGACGAACAGAAAAGGAAGAGGATTGTGCACGTCCAAAAAAACCTGTAAATAATTAAAATAAAACGCTGCATCTAAGTTTGTACAACTTTGAGATAAAGTTTATTAATTTTACCTAAATTTCCTGTCCGCGAGTTGTCTCGCTCCGTGGAATTGAGCTTCCTTATATAATTTCTTTACCTTCATTCTGCATTCAAACTTATTCAACTGTCTAATCTAACAAAGAGCCGGCACTGATTTGTTTTTTATTACTTTCCGAGACCGTAGACGATAGAAATCATAGAAACAATCACTCATAACGATATAATCTAAAATGTCCAGCACTCGCTCGTGAAACTATAAATGGCGCCTAAAATAATATTTCGGCTATCAAAATAATTAGCATTTTTTTTTAAATAAAATATATTTTAGGTTAAATACATCTGCTGAAGTTAATATTACTAATATTATAGATTTTAAACACCTCCAGCAAAGCTAGTCCATTTTGACTTAAAGCAATTTTAGAATGTCTATTATTTAAAACTTTTTAAGGCACAAAAAATGATCACTCTAATAAATCTCGACTCGTATAAAGTTACACAAACTTTATTTAGGAGATTTAACTGAAACAAACTACACATATGTAGTTTTGAGTTACAATTTTTAAAGTGCCTTTTCTGAGTTTGTTGCTTTTTTAAATTTACAGTAGTGGAACATAATGTTTGTAGCTTTCATATAAGTGGAGCCAATCAACGTTGTCTATTTGATATGTAAAGGTGAAGTTGGTGGTGATAGAAATCGTTATATGTACAGCTGAGGACAAGAAGGAACACGTTTATCGTCTCATCAAATCGATGTTGTTTGTTAATAAAATCACAAGATATTCATGTAGTAAATTTAATATTGAAAATAATACGTTATATTAATTAGATAGTTATAACCTGCAAGCTTAAAGCTTTATCACTTTTGAGTTGATACCAATTCAAGTTTAGTTTGGGAACAAAGAGTGCACATTTTGTCAGCCAGCAAAATAAGCCATGATGTCGCTAGATTAGGAAATAGGCCATATTTTAAATATTATATTGATTGAAACGCTCAGTGATGGAGCCGAATATTAAATATAAAATAAAAACTGAACTTACTTTTCACGAGTATCTTGTTTCATAATAAAATATAATTGTTTTATTACAATGAAACTACCATAAAATTTATATTCAAATAACGATTACTTGATTAATGCCGTTGGTTTATTAAACTTATCTTTAATTCAAAAATAATCATATTATGAAGATCATATATTTATTCATTTTAAATGCTCTAGCCTTTACTACAGACAGTCGTAGTTACTAAGAGTTTTGACTCTCCTTTCACGGTTGGCCGCTTTTAAAAACTTTCGGAAACGAAAAACAAACTGTTCTCAGAATTTTAAAATTTATAAGTAAGTGGGTGGTGAGGACGTAATTTCTGTTGACGAAAGTAATTAACTAATTGAAAAGATAGAAAATAAAGGAGTTCGTTCCCAAACTATGAGGTTTATGCTGTGATTTGGACATAAAAGTAACTCGAAAATTTGTTCAAATTCTTTAAAGAAATTCCATTTGACTGTTCTGTTTTTTAGAATACTTTTATGGGAAACGTATAATTTGCAAACCACGCTAAACATCTTAAGTCATTTAATAAAGAAGTCAGTCATCGTTATGTGTTCGACTTTAAAAAATCTAGGCACACTGTCGAAATTATATCAGGCGTTTAAAAAAAATAATCAGGTGACCCTTAACAAGTGTCCTTACAAGGACATGGTAGTACATTGAACATGCATTTGGTTGGTGCAAGTCTGGAGCAATTGAAAATTCTATTTATACTCACATAATTTAGTATTCATTCGTTCATATTCGACTTTGTTTTTATCGTGAACGTATGATACATATGTGTATTGACTTAAAAATCAATTGCTCCCACAGTTATACAGTTTTCAGTGCTAGAGTTGCTTTTTGGTGGTTATACGGAATCATATGATTATAATGTTTATCTTCACTATAAGAAAGCACAGCCTCATGAGGAATTGTAAGAACCTAAATGACTCTCTTGTGCCGATTGTCTATGTGGTCAGACAAAAATTATTTGTGTCCAAAGAACATTGGACAAAAGTCCAACCACACTAGAAAGACAGACATGACGAAGAAATGTGAGTTTTTTAACGTCGTACTATCTCACTGTCAGGCACCTAACAGAAAGGTTTTAACTTTAAAGACTAATAAAGCAAAAGTTAAGAAGAGTGATTACTCAAACATAAACACGATAATTTATAATGGGGGCTGGAAGAGTTTACTCTATATCCTCTGTTTTCACCTGATATAACTCAAAACAGCACAAGGCATCACCGTCACCTCTAAACCCGAATAACTCAATGCAGTTGTAAAGTCTTATTAGGATTTATATTCCTCCCAAATACCTCACGTAGGTTTCTGTGTGAGAGCTATCACTGTGGACCCGTGTCAGTTTGATATGTCACTTAAGCAAGCAGTTTTGAGAAACGACTAGCTTGGGATAGTTTTTAATGAACTTGCAACAACAAAATTCTATAAGTAGACTACATAACAATGTAACTACGGAAGGTCTTCGATTCCGCCCTAACTAGCAACAAGTGTTAGAGGTGTGGTGGCACTATTGTTTGAAAAAGTGTATTTGAAAACTATATCTTCCAGTTATTCTGGAGAGTTACTAAGAATCTTTTTCAGCTGTTTTGAAATTTAGACAGAGATTTTTTATTTACGTCAAGTATAAAGACGGTTAACAATATGAATTCAATTGCATTAAGGGGTAATACAGGGAGAGGGGATTTTCTCCAAAACTTTTTAAGACAGTATTCGAGGACATCTTCAAGGTAATGACACCAAAGGCTTGTTTCTTATAGAATTATGATTTGCTGGTGACATCGTCATCTTGGCGGAAACTACAGAATTTACAGTCTGAGCGATTCTGACGGTTGGTCTACATTTGATTAAATAGTTATATGTTTTCGAGGCTATTGGTTGTGAATAAATCGTTAACTAAAACCATCTACTCCACGTTGAAGGGTCGGCGTAGCAGGACTAGGCACCTAGAACGTTTAGGCGGAGTGTTCACCGATGCACACTACATCTGAATACTAATAATTGATTGATTGATTGATGTGTAATGTAATAATAATAATTAATTAATTAATTATAATGCCATGTACATAAGAGTTTAGACCATGTTGTATAATAATAAAAATGCTTGTTATTATCTTATATTACCTACTTATATATTTGACTGTATAACTCATTTAACGACATCTAAGGCTAGACTTTGGCGAGTACTTATTTGAATGAAACTACGGTTTTCGGATATTACTACGCGTCTTTTATTGAAATACTGTGATCACGTATGTTGTAAAGGATCCGAAACGTCGCGATTACATAGTTATAAAATAATAAAGGAGGCCTACTAATATCCGAAAACGTTAGTATCGCTCATAACTCAGAATTTTTCGAAATATTATTCTTTATTATAGACAATCGATTTTATTATTTTCTGCCAATTAACATTTGGTCTATAAGAATACTTTTTTAAATTACAGAAACCAAAAATACGACTTCCTCATTGCCAGGGTTAAAAATCTTTTCAATGGTGATTTTTTTGTGTTGTGTTTGTTATACTTAAAAAAAAAGTATGACACATGTACATTCACGTCAGTGCCCCACACATAATATTCAAAGCATCATAATTGGCTTGAACTGTAGAAAATTTTGATAAAATTAATATAAACTATTTATAACATTTTTCATTATAACCATTAATAATGAAAAAATTTTTCACGTTGTGATCTAATTGTTCTTGTTTGTAAATTCTCTGGCAAGAGAAAGCCCATAAAATGAGTCCTTTTGAACTCAATTAGTTTTATTTTTTGGGATAATTAATTACTCTTCGTTATTTGGTTTATTTATTTTTAATTTATAATACAATATTTTCATAAAACAAAATATTATATTTAAAACTAATATCAGGGATTCAAAGTGTCAGACTTCAGTTGTTAGGTTTTTTATCAATTAAAAAAACAGAAAACAGTTTCTATAAACTATGAAAGTATTATCAGTTATATCAAAAACCAGTAGAATTGTTAACAAAGATCAAAACTCTACAAACAAGAACATGCATGCTGCAGTCACAAGAAGCTTAACTGTTAAGGGTTCTACAACAGAGGACTGCTTATAAGCATCCATGTCTACAGCAAAGGAGAATATAATTCTTGTAGATCAAATTTTCTTAAGAAGTTTTTTGATGTAAAGAGTTTTGTTTTGTGTCCTTTTTCTTGAATGAATAAAAAAGATCACTTCTCAAAAAAAAGTATTATATTAAACTATTTATGAAAAAAAATTACAAATTCGTTAACGGTTTTCTTAGTAGCTAAGAAAGTAGTTCAGTGATTCTGAAACAGCGTGACACAATGTTGAATAAAATTAAATAGGTTGGAAAAAATTAAGTACCTCATATCCTTTGAAGTTGTAATTCCTAAATTGCAGCCTTTATTAGAATTGAAAAGAAGAGATGAAAGAAAAAATGAAGGGAAAAATATGATATAAAGGCTCCTTCTTTGTAGTATTTACATATTACCTTAATCATTGTTAATATAAAAATTAAAGCGTGTTATTAAAAGTCGTTTAATACAAATATATAATTTTAAAGATAATCATAATGTTTAGAAACAAATGTCGTAGCAATTGGAAAGTTAAAATCTGTAGAGATTTATTCCTTTGTATTATTTTTGTTCATGAAAACGGTCTCCTCACATTCTTCCAATGCAATTTTTGAAATTATTTTAATCATCATATGAATATTAGAGATTAAAACAAAACGATATATTTTTGAAGACATTGTCTTTTCTCTAAAAACCATTATAAATAGAAATAAAAGTTGCCACGCAGTTTACATCAATGCTCATTTTTTATGAAATGCGTTCGGAGTCCCTATCGTAATGGAATATTGTATCAGTGTCACACATACTATGCCTTAAATAATTTAGTTGATGCAGAATACTGATTTAAAAAATATTCACTGACGGGATGAAAAAATGTAGCTTCGACGATATTTTTCGTTACACTCTGCGGGTAGTAGTGACACACGCATGTTTCCACACACATCCATTAGGTTTTTCTCGAGATTTCGTTGCTGTATGGGTAAGAAATGTTTGTAAAATCTAAGTACATTATTCAAGTCCAGGTCATTTAAAATCAGTAGAAGGGCTCTGTTGGGAGTTTTTGCTGTGTGGCCAAATTAAAAATGAGAGGAGCTGATGCTGAAATGAATTGACAACTGTCCGTCCACTTGTTTCACAGGACTGACGGGCGATGGGACCTATAGATCTTCAGGGCGATCACCAAGGCTTATATGAAGAACATTAGGATTGAGAAGGAATTAATTTAGATGCCTTATGCTGTTTTATAATTAATTTCAAAATATAAGTATTATAAACAAAAATCGTATCTGTCATAGCTTGGTTTAAATTTTAGTTATTTTACATTTGAATGTTTTTTTCAAAATAAATTTTATTCAAAATAAAAATCACTTCATTCTTTTTTTAATTTTTTGGTCATATCTTACAGTTTAAAGAAAAATTTTCAGACACATGTTTGCTATTGACTAAGTCGACGTACAGTATTAGTTTTCTTCTGTTGACATATTGTTTGATTATGACATTAAAAGTATAAAACCAGTACAATCTGTGTAATATACAGGTTGAGATAAATACAAAAATATATAATACGTATCCTGTTCAAATATATTAACAAGGCCCTTTAAAATATTCTCATTAAACCGGTTGCTCGAGGGGATCGCCATTATTGAGTTAAAAATAAATTTGTATTTGCGTTGAACATTATTTGAATATGAAAAAATATTACTTTAAATGAATAATAAATTACATTTTCTTATGTTATTATACAAAAATTTATTAAGTAACAATTGAGAGACGGGCTTTAACAAATTCGATGATATTTCACTAAGCCTTGGGATATAGACTGAATAAACCGATTTTGATACTTTTGACTCGAACAGTTTGTTATCTCAATGTTATTTTAATCGTCATCCCGTTTAGATTCGTTGATAATAATGAAATACATCAGCGGACAGACAAAACAAATAACTGACGCTCCAACATAAACACCTACACAGTTCTGTTGAAAACAGAAACAATGTTGAAATGTTTTATAAATTTGGATTTTGAAATTTACATTCTGTTCACATTTCTGTTAATAACCACAAACGAGCGATCAGTAGGTTTTGTGAGAGAGGGCACTAGGGCTATAAAAACAAATGTCAAGCCTTACTCCATCCTTAAAGCGGCTACGGATTGGACTATAATGCTGGATACGTATGAAAAACAATACAAAATCCCCGAGGATATTTATGCGGCGGTCTCCAGACCAGACATATTTATGTATTCGCGAATTTTAAGGCGCGTTGTGATGATAGAGCTTACGGTTCTTTGGGAAACCAACATTCCTAAAGACCATACCATCAAGGTCAACAAGTGGTACGAGCTCACAAACGAACTCACTCGAAATAGGTTCGTCGTGGATTTATACGCGGTAGAAGTGGGAGCGAGAGGTATAACGGCTAAATCTCTCTACCACCTACTAAAAGACTTGGGCCTGTCCAGAACTCACATCAATTCATTCTTGCAACGTACTTCGAAGGGAGCCCTAGTAAGTTCTTTTTAAATTTGGTTAGGTAGGGAGAGGAGCTTGGACAGTGGAGGTGAGCGTTTAACGCGCGTTAAACCTAGACCTGGGTCGCAAATTCCAGGCACTGTTGAAGCTCCTCTCCCTGCAACGCGTTGGACCCGGCACCCGCACGGTGAATCCATTGAATGCTAAGAGGTGTCGTCTCATAGCATGTATTATTTACGTAAAGTCATGACAATGTAACATTGCTAATTATTCCTACTTATATCATAAATTAGAAAGTCTCTTAATATATGTGTGTAAGGGTGGTTGCTAATGTTTCACGAAAAACTGTTTAAGGAATGATGATAAATCTAACTAGTAAGTAATAGCTTAGGCATCATAGCTTAATTTATTCCAAAAATCCAGGGTGGTTAGCGGAAGGTCAATTCATACCAGTTTCATTGTCATAGGCAGAACCTATGACAATGAAATTGCAGCTACACCTCAATTCTTTGAGCTTTAAGAATAGCTAGCGAGTTATATAAATACTTTACCTCTATAATCTAAATAACTATGAATTTCTTTCATAAAATATCACTTCTGACAAACAGCTTAGTGTAATTGATAGCATACATACATTTAATACTATCAAATTCAATGTTCAGCCAACAAAGATCGAAAGGATAATTCGATAATTCAAGTAATAAAAACAAAAAAAAAAACATTTTTCTATAAAACATCATACAATTGCAAACTTATTAACAAATGTGACATCAAACTGGAACAAGATGTTGGTTTTAACATTAAATGAAACTAAAATTTACATTTAATCTAGTTTTTTAGACTTTCCTCGACAAAAGTCGCGGAGTAGTAGTAGTATGTAGTGTTTAGTCTCCATTTTTCCTTACAAAATTTAAAAGAAAAGAAACGAACTGTAAAGAAAATTAACTGTAAACAAAAAATACTTATGTCAGCTAAATAATGGAGGAAACTAGATTTGTTAATGTCAAAGAATCGTTTTCTAAAAAGAAACCGTTGAACTAAAGTGCGCTAAGGCAAATATAAATCAATCTCTTTCGTGCCAACTTTGTCTGATGCTATTTACAGACATTACGCATGCAGATTAGTTGGGAACTTACTTCCACAAAACTCTAAGTAAACTATTGAATAGGAGGGAAACTTTTACGTTATGTCCAGTTTAAATAAGGATATTTATTTAAGTTATTATATAACTTAAAATTAATGATTTATTCATGAATCCTTAAATATTTTTTATAAACATCTAATAATACCTACGCGTTAAAAAGTAGTCTTAGATGGTAAGATCACTATCTCAGAAAAATACTTTTTTATTTAAATCTAAATAAGTTAATTGTTGCTATGATTGCCAATGCTCCTATTGGTTATTTTGCCATGGTCTGATCGATGGCAACCTTGAGTGAGCATTAATTATGATTGTTTTTAGTTTGTAAAATATTGTCTAGAGAACCCGCCGGTGCCTTTAAAGGTAGGTAACCTTTAAGTATATTGTGCGAATCACAGAATCAGTGAGACTAAACTATTACACTGTAGCGCTGGGCGCTAACGCCTGGGACTTGGTTGGGCTGAAGTTAAGTAGAAAGTCTTTACCCAGGCTGGTGATTGTCCTATGTGCAGTATTGATGATATGCATCAATATTGATGCCGATTTCGCTAAATCAATTAGCAAATCGTCATCCGCATAGGCCTAGAGGTAGTAAATCGGAGACAGCTCTATGCTCAGAGACTTATAGAGGATGATATTCCAATATGGGGGGTCACAGATAGAAGTTTGTGTGGAGTCCTTGGATACAGTATTACAAAAACTGCAATAGGCGTGGTCAGGCATAACTTTACGGCTATTTGGGTAACTGAGAATTAGATCTTAGATGTTTGTGGCCGGCCAATGATCCTAAGCCGATGGAGCGAGACATCGCGTTTTGTCGAAAGCTACCTTTGTCAATGAGTGAAACAAATAAAAAATACAAAGTGAAACGCTTAGTATGTAAGATGTGTTCCTGATGCCTTCATGCAGCCCCTTCAGAGAACTGATAAATACTGAGTTAAATTAAAGTAATTTAGTTATAAATTTGTAGTTTTTAACAAAAGATAAAAAAAACTAAGAAACGTTTTTAAACATAGAAACAGTTGGCAATTGAGATGTTGGCAAATAAAGACCAACTCAACAGTCATTCCTTTGTCTTAACTGCTTTATATAGGAGTTTCATGAATTATAAAAAAAATAAGAATCGTAATTTTATATAAATGATCTTAATTAATTTGTCTCTCATTATATCTTCTCAAATAAACTTCAGATATCGCCACCTAATAGTTAGAGATATTTAAAAGTTTGATTGCACACCATAAGGAGCATATATCATTTTTATATACTTTAAGATAGAATGTATTACTTACCATGTTTAATACAGTATAAAACCCGATAAAATAATAAACTTGAACAGCTGTATAAAACTTAATTTAAAGAAATGTTTTGAATTAAGTTAAAACAGAATGAGAGTGAAATTAACAACATTCATCTGCCTCTTTGTGAATTCCCCGCTTGCCCTTTTAAATGGAAACGATACCTTTGTTAATGGTAAATTGAATTAAGCCCTTCTTTCTCCGGCATTTTTTATTTCTTATAATTTCTTACAGCCAGTGCTGTTAAGTGTTTTTTATTAATTAATAATAATATGTGTTTTTAGACAGTTTTCATGTTAATATAATAATAGATATTTTTTTCCAATGTTCATAATGTAAAGAGTTAACATTGTAATCCTTTTTTTGTTTAAATTTTTGTAGACATATCATTTTCTTTTTACATTTCTTAAATTAAAAAAATCCTACTTACAAATGCTTTACTATTGCAGATAAAAACTCCAACGACTCAACGATGCTATGTTTGCGTTTATTTTGACTTAAAAATAAGGTCAAAAAATACTCATTTCATCGATAAAGACAAAGAGTGAAACTGAAACGTTTTTAGAACTTTAGCTTCCCTTCTTATTTAAAGTTAAAAAAAAATGCTTTTAAATAAATCTTCATCTAAATATTCATAAATTTCATATATTTCAGAAGTAATTATTGATATTATTTTGGCTTTTTATCATTCTATTATCAATTTATAATTAAGTTGCCATAAATCTGTAACAAAATTATTTTTTATAAGTAAATGTTTGCTTGTATGGAAAACTGTTGCTGGCAATAAACTCTGAAATTAGAAGAAAAAATTAGGTAAAATTTTACAAAAGATTCCTTCGTTATTTAAAAAAGTATTTTTAGTTTTGAATAAATCTAATCTAATAATCATAACGAGAAATGAGAGTACTTTGTACACAATTTTTATTTTGTTTATGGCGATCTTTTTAACGTTATTACGTAATTCCTATACTTCGTAATTAAAAAACTCCCTGCTTGGTCTTAGTTGTTTCACTTTACTCTCTTTTAAATAATATAAAAGTTTAAAGTACACGTCAATTATTATCCCGTAGTTACTAAACAAGGAGTTTGTTGTGGAAGTAGCTTAAGAACTTTGTGTTTACGAGATTGTTGTATCAGGTACTGTAGAAGCAAACCATCTTATTAGAAACGCGTTAAAAATACATTTAATTTGTTGCACATATGTTTTCCACTGTCAAGTTCTCTGAAATATATAATAAGGGAGGTAATAACCTTCTGTCACCGCCCCACACTAGTTTTGCATAGATCAATTTCTAAGCCACCGACTTTAAAACCACAATTTTCGTACAGGGTTTTTGAAACTGGTTTATTAAATGCATAACATGTTAATAATCTATGCCTTACTTTGCTATTCATTGGTTTTCATGCGCATAATTAAAAGTTATTGTTGTCCTTCGTTTAACTTTCCATATAAAGTTTATATAAAACATTGCATTTTAGCTTAGAACACTCTCCACACGTTCAGACAACAATAAAATATTCTTTCAACTAACTTTTATATAAAGGCAACTTTTACAATTTTATACTTTTAGAAGGATATTATGAGAAATATTTTAAATATACATAAAAGTATTTTTTGTGTTGAAACAAGTGTATGTGTAGCGTTGGTGTGATGCGCTGTCTTTGTATGTTGTTAGGTCTGCCCTATCTGTGTTTGTTACAAGATCAAACCTATAAACTGTACAAATATTTATATTTTACTGTACTCTTGCAAAAATACTGAACGATATTTAGTATAGGATGTCAAGGGTTGACAGATGTTCTTTAAAATACTACATCTTCTGTTTTTATTACTGTTCCATAATGAATTCCCATAAAGATTCCCAGGGCACGCTGCTGTGTAATCATGCCTCTGTGAAGGAGAGATGGAAATGCTACTTCAAGGAGTTGCTAAATACTCAGCACCCGTGCAGTCTTCCAACCGAACCACCTCCTAATCTTGGACTTATTGCGCCGATAACACCTTATGAAACTCGGAATTGACTTCGACGCATGAAGAATCAGTACCACCATGCCCATTGAGTAGTTGTTAACGGCTACTCGTTTGAGCCAATCGTGGTCGAAGTAGAGATTCATTTCCGTCCACCGACAGTTTGTATAAAACTCTAGAGCTATTCAGTAAAACTTATACAAAAAATAAGCAAATGAAACGTGGATGAAGGTCGGTTATAAGTTTGCCTTTCGTTCCTTTTTCTTTTAAGAAAAACGTGTTTACTTAATAAAATAAAATATATTTATACTATTTAGGCCACAAAGCTCAAAGCGAACTTTCCTCTGAACCAATTCTACTCATTTAAAAGTTAGAGGGTTGTTGTGCAGTAACTTGTACCACATCATATACTGAAGTAATTAACAAGAAACATCAAGAGAAAATAGCTAGGAAGACAAATTTTAACTTATTAATGTCGTCATAAAATTTATAAAGAGACTTAGACATCAAAACTAGGTCTTTTTTTGAAATATTTGGTTTGAAAAATTCATATTTTATCATTTTGAATATTATTCAAGATAAGTAGTATTTTTTTTAATAGTTTTTCATGCACTCGTGAAGCTTTAAATAATGTGTTCCTATTTTCACGGATTATGAGGAATATGAGGAATGCTATGTGCCATGAAGATAATTAATAAATGAATAAGAGATAACATAAACATTTTAAGTTCGGCACAAAAGCGGCAACAATACAAAGTTCAGTGTTACAGAATAACATCGAATATTCAACCAGTCCCTTTAACGTTATCTCATCGGTCTGAGAGACGTCTCACGAGACACGGTCACCGAATGAGCAATAAATACAAAGTTGTGACGTCACTTAAGTACAAATTTAATTACTCTCCGAGCTACTAACTTTTGATAGAAAAAGTTGCGAGTTGATTTGTAAACCAATTTAAAGACGACGTGAACTCCGTTTAAGCCTCTGTACGTTTTGCTTTTGCCTTTTTAGCGGACAACGAAATGTACATTTAATTTTATTAAGGTTTTAACTTATTGATAAAATTATGTTATTATAATCTTAACGATAGTTTATACTATTAAACTAAACTAGTTAATATTAAAGGATTTACCAAAATCTCCTAAACAGATTCCTTTCAATTTAATATTATTTTGTTGTATAACAGCTATCGCTCTCATTGTTGGGTGTCAGACAGATTAGGGAGATTATAACAGATATAAATAGTTGATACAGCAACATATAACGTTTTTAAAAAGAGACAATTAAATATAATAACACGAGACACTTCATGTTATTATGTGGCGTGTCTGTCAACTGTCCAAAACATACATATTTCTCAGTAACATGGACGTTATTCGAAAATTTTATTTATACAACTAAAGATATGTGAGATGTTGTTACTGTTATTGTGTCATAATTGTTAAGGAAAACTGTGTGTGTATATATATATATATATATATATATATACAGATATATATATATATATATACTTTATATAACTTCATTTTGAAAGGACTCCGTCATCTTATTGTATTAATATTTAATTAAATGTCACATTTCCTTTGATTGGAATACATCCGCAGCTAGAGTGTCACAACACTCGTGGGATTAATGAACTAATGGATTACACATATCTGTAGTGAGTTAAATAGTTAGCTTTGGCTTGCAGAGTCGCTTGCGATAATGGTTTTTTATTTTTAATATATACTGTAGTCCGATTGTTTTAACTGAAGTTGTGAATTATTAAGGTTCGTATATGGAGTATTTCATATGTACTGAAGAACTTCTAATATTTCTTGAATAAAATTCCACCAACATTCTTATATTGAAACTACTATTTTGACGTTTAAAGAAAAAAAAATATCAGTATTTCCTTTATTGTATTCATTTGATAAAGGTTATATTAATTGCGACAAAATTCTGTGATTTGTACCAATTGTTAAATATTCTGAACATTCGATCAAATAAAATGATATAATGAACATTAAACCTTTAGTGAGTTCAATAAACGCTTAACTTGTTTACCATCTGGGGTGGTTTAACAAGTGACTGGCATTAAGCCATTTAATGAAACAGATTGCCTCTTCAAGACACAGAAATCTTAATTATAATTAAACTTTCCCACATGAGTGTAAATTTTCCTATTTAATTAAATAATATAAATTAATATAATAATTTAGTCGTTTCAAATTTAGTTAGGTAGAGAGGAGAGCTTGAACGGTGGAGTTGAGCGTTTAACGTGCGTTGGATAGGGGCCCCTTAAACATACACCTTTGCCGCAAATGCCAGGCACTGTTGAAGCTCCTCTCCCTGCAACGCGATGGACCCGGCAGCTGCACGCTGAATCCATGGAATGCTGAGAGGTTGCGTCTCCCCTTTTTATTTTCGTTGTTTCAACACGACACACATTTTAAAATTTTCGTTTTGACTATAATTGGTTAGATCGTTTTTTTTTTAATATATGAATTTCTTACATCGTCAATGTTATCGAAAATAAGATTCCAAAAAAGACTTTGATATCTTAAAAAGATAAAGACAACATCAAACTCAAACGTGGCTTCTTATGGAATATGGCGATTAAGAAGATTCTTAGTATTATGAACGATTAGGGTTAAGTTATCACCAAGACATCAAGGCTTGTATAGTATTCTAGTTTTAAGGCGTGATTTTTTAAGTCATCACGGCGGTTTGCACTACTGTTTTTTATTCGTATCCAGCCATAGGAAATATTGTGTTCATTAATAAATTAGAAATATAAAACTGTCCGCATTTAGTCAAACAAAACAAAATTGTTTTAGCGGCCAGATAGTTAAATCAAGGCTAGCATAAATACTGGAATATATAATTATTAACACATTGTGCTCACATAACATAATAATGACAACATTATGCCAATACGATTTTCATAGAGACTGGTTTAATTTGCAACTACAGGTTTCCTGTTTGTTTTTGGTTTTCATTAAAATTTTATAACCTTAGTCCAAAGGTAATATTTTGCAACAATGTATAGTTAGAATTGTTATCAATAGCTTTTTGATGGGGGCCCATAAGAACGGCCGCCGTCATAGTTTCCTGAATGGTATCAGACAAAGTCATGCCACCAACCGATCCGAAGAATTCCGGTAAGTAGTCTGATGACGCACTATGGAGGATAGATCTAAACAGTTTCCTTGTGGTTCGAGCTTAGTGCGTTACGACAATATTTCAATTATGTCGAGTGCTTGGTCATCGAGTGTAGTGGAAACCAAAGAAGGGTACCCGGCTCGCCTCCCTTAGTCAGTAGAATGCCCAATTAGTGGGCTAGCTTACTTAGAGCTTATTTTGTTCAAACCTGAACGGCATTTTTAGATAATTTATAGCCTTAATCTTACTGTGACATCTAGTTGTTATATATAAAAGCTTCCTGTCAAAGTGCGACAGACATCTGTTTAACCATAAGTTCATTAAACTTTTGAATTTATAATATTATTAGGATAAATTGATTTCAAAAGGAAAAGGATATATGTATACATGCATAAAATGTACATGGAAACCTAAAAAAATGTGCGATCATTCAAAAGTTTGTTCGCAAATTAGACCCACATACATCTTGCTAAGTCTGGCAAAAGAAATTAGGACTAGCTATTTGGGTAAAATTATATCTTTTTTCCAAATCTTAATGGATAAAAGTCTAAATTGGATTGTTTTTTTTTTTATTGAATAATGTGTTAACATAGAAAGTAGGAAAAATAAGGATTAAAAGTTTTGAGATAATAATCATTCTTGTTACTTATGAACAAAGGTCGACTCCCTTTTACATTATTTCCTTAATACTCAGTAAATGTTAGCCATCAAAACCATTCACAAACACATTAGTTCGTGGTTTAATAATTTAGAGATTTTAATGGGATCCAAGATTTTCGCGAGTTTTATTCATTTAGATGAAACGACGCGACGGGCAGACGAGATGTGCCCGTGATCACGGTTGCTGCAAAGTAACCGAAACGTCGGGATTATGTAGTTTTTAAATAATAAAATCCGCGTAGTATATCCGAATAATACTAGTTTCATTTAAATTTAGAGATTTTAATAAGTAAATTGTCTTTGGATATGATAACTAAGAGAAGAGAAGTTCTCATAATAATTTTGATGCTACACACGTATTTTTAGATATTTTTGTTCTATTTTTTAAAAATATGTGAATGAAGCGTAACATTTTTATCCTTTCATATTATGTTTTTAATTATAATAAATTTGCGTCGTTTCGTAAGTCTACCTTAAAATTTTTATATGGCATCTCTGTTTTAATTAATGAAACTTAATTAATTTAATTATCTCGCGCTTGTTGTTATAACATAAGCCATCTGCCAGTCAGAGTCCTTTAAAAATACATTCTATATGTTAAGAGTTTAGTCAGAAGCGCCTCTAACATTCTGATACCAGACATAATTTCCCTAATTTATAATATTGCATTAGGAATATAAAATCCCTTTTGACGTTAATAATTAATTACATCAAAAATTAAATTACATCATACGAACAAAAACCCGTAAATACAAAATGAATTTAAGCAATTAAACAATAAAAAATTAAGTTGTGAAAGATTACTTCATAATTCATAAATAAAATAATAGTGTCAAATTCATTAAATTAAATATATTTGAAAATTAAATAATTACATTTCACTTCGATTAAACATTAAATCACTCGCAACATGATAAAGATTTATTGAATAGTAATGAGAGAAACTGCTTGTTTGTAAACTCGGTTATAATTTTGGTTGATTGTCATTAATATAAAGTTCGTATTTAAATTAAACTTATTCCATCAACACAATCCCTCCTACCTGTTAAACTATTGGGACTAGCTTAGTTTTGTCTGACTTTTATATTTATTTCGTCTTAGTAAACTAGTCGAAAACTCTTTGAAGACATTTTATTTCCATTGAATGCTATTTTTCAGTTTGCTTTTACGTTTTAAATTGTTATTATAGCATGAAATATGTTACTAACTTGAGTTACGAATTTGATCAAACATTTGTTATATTATTGACAAAGTATATCGGATTTGGGCTCATTTAAAATTTCTGGTTTCATGGTAAATGATTGTGATAGAAGAAAGAACCTAATAATGTTATGTTCGTGCTATATTTTACTTCAAATTTTGTTGTACCTATTGTTTCAGATATTTCCTAAAAACCTTTAGTATAGATTTAAAATTATTTTACGAAGCTTGAACCAAATAAAAAAAGAATATACAAACATTTTCATATTACGTTGAGAAATAATTTGTCTCAGCAGTGAAATGACTTCTTAAGAGGAGATCAATCAGGGAAACTAAGACGTATTGAAGGAATCAGTAGGATAGATTGGAATAGTACGCGATTAGTATCAAAGAAAAAATATAAGGACGAAGTGATCTTAGGTGGGATGAAAAACATTAAAGCTTTTACACTTATGTATATATCTTTATAATTTTCACCTTGACAAACCTTGACCTTGACAAACCTTATTATAAAACTTTATTTTATAATAATAATTCCCGAGATTTAGATATAGTCTCAGTTTGTAACCAGACATAATTAGTAATATCATGTGTAAGAAAAGATTTGATACTTATTTAAAGTTTCGGATCCATTATATAATAAATAAATAAAAATTATATAGTAATTGTTTAATGGGTAAGTAAATTCATTTGCTACATTATAGTTTCTTGCTTAAAGTTGCTCTTGTTATTGTTTAGAATAATTTTACTTTGCGATTTTATTTTATTTATTAAAACTTAAAAGGAGGACGGAAGGTGAAGGAAAACATCGTGAGGAAACCAGGTTTTATAATTCCAAATTATAAGACTGAAATAGCCAACCTGTCTTGAGCAAGTGTGGTGATTAATGCTCTAACCTTCTCCATGTGAGAAGAGGCATTTGCTCAGCAGTGGGCTCCGATAGGCTAATGATGATGATGATGATGAAAAGGAGGCGTTGTTTACTTGACACCAAAAATGTAGACCGAAAATTTTACAATATAAAACGTCATATAAACTAAAAAAAAAACTAGACCTTCTGACTAGACCTTCTGTAAGAGGGTGATACTTCCCCGGCCGAGCCAGACCATATTCGAGCTATAGTAACTTGACCACAGCTAGGCTCTACCACCTATAAAGCGACATAATGCGACTTATGTCCCAAATATTCCAGTTATATCTGACAGTTCTATTCCATTTCTTATGATTATTAATTATTGATGTACGAAATATATTGTACAGGTATTAAATATAATATATAGTTAACAAAAGTATTAAGATATTCGGTCAGTTCTAGGAAAAATACTTCTAATGGTGTTGAAATTAAGATCGAGATGAATTTCTCTAGAGGTTAGGATGTTTCGTTGAAAACTAATCTTATAATGGATTTCTTGGCTTGGAAGTTTCCCCGGACATTCCAACAACTTCAATTCGTTAAAGTGAAGTTTGTCTAACATTATTTAGAGGAATAAGCATGCAGATTATAAGACAACTTTTAAATATACGACTATGGCTGTCGTTTAAAAAAAAAAGTTTTAAAATACAAACATAATGTTATAAAGCTGTATGACATTTGATCCAGGAGAGTTGTTTATCATAAATAAAGCCTTACACAATCTTATTCAGCAAATTAGACTCACATTTATAAAGCACCTCTAAGAGCTCGCATTTCCAAGTATTGTAAGTTTTCTCTGTGTGGTACTTATTACGAATGACGGTCTTATATTATACTTCAAATTTTAAAAGAAAATATTATCGAGATGATTTTTGTGTCTTATACATATATATACCTATTACAAGATATACTTTAGTGTTTTGTAAAACAGGAATATATATATGTAAGATCTTTGCACCAACTTCGTGAACATATTTTAATTTAAAAACTTTAAAAACCAATGCTGTCTACATAACAGTAATTTAATACAGTGAGATATACTTTTTAGATAAGGAATTTTAATTTATGAAATGTAGTTGCATCTTAAGATTGAAACTATAACCAACCTTTATACTACGTATTAGGTACAATACACAATAAATAACTTGTTGAAAATTTATTTTTAATATACATCTCTTAACGTTAAATATATCTTAAAAAAAGGCTTTTAAAAGACAATAACGGCACAATACAAAGAAAATCAGTACATATTACACTGATATTATGAGAGGCAGGGGTAAGACAAGCCTCAAAGGCTCTGCCTCGATATTTGCGGTATTTTGGAACTGTGTGATATGCCTTTGTTTATAGCAATGAAAAACTTAAATTAAAAAATACATTTCAACTAAAACAATGGTTTTTCTAATATTCGCCATACAACTTATAAGTTTTCTTATTCAGAGATTTCAATTAATTTTAATAATTTATTTCATTCAATTTTTATTACGAAATAAAGATAATAATATCGCGAAAATATTATACATTAGGTGTTCCTACGCTTATCCACTCTTAACTTATTTAGTTTAGGGTAATCAGTTTCCCTAATTTAGTATGAGAATATAAAAAAAATGCTGATAAATAGCTTGCGTAAATCGTATTCTCGAAAATTGCATTAAAAGATACAAATTTAGTTTTAATACGCTAAGCTAATATTGGGTTGATTGCATACTTGTTGTCTAAAATTAAGTATAAAACATATTTTTTATATATCTTTGTATTTTCAACGAAAAGATATTTCTGTAGATTACCCACCAAATGTCGTTCTGATCGCGTTACTGAAACTGAAACTCCTGGTATGCCAATCTTTATTCAATAGTATTTTCCAAAATCTTTATCACCGCAATTCAATGACTACTTGCTGTATTTTCTCTGTTGTGTATAGTTGGCGTCATAAAAAATATATTAAAAGCCGGTGACCGAGTAAGACTTGACAGGAGAAAATCTCTTAAACAACTCTCTCCATAGTATTGTCATGATACAAAGCCCTTTACATCTCCGTGCAGCCAAAATTAATTTGATAAGTCTTTTTGTATTTGATAACCAAAAATAGATTTTAATTTCTTTTGAAGATAAAATCTTTTACTTCTTATAATTTTTTTTAGTTTAAACAAAGGAAAAAGTTAAATGTTTAATATTTATTTTCCGTTATGTTTATAACACATTTTGTATATTTAAAAAATCTATAACCACAACGTCGGCTTTAATAAAACTTTAGTAAAATCTCTACGGGACGGGTTGGTTTTCCATAATTCATTTTCTAAACCACTGGCTTGAACACATCACCTTATTGACTTGCCTAATACACGCGTTATAGATCAAGTCTCCTTATTTTTTATTCCCGTTGGTGAAGGAGACTAAGGATTCGATTTGTGTTTAAATATTTTTAAGTTAGTATTCATCTTGCTACATTGACAACGTTTACAATAACAACTTTGTACAGTTAAAATGATTTGGTTATCAATGCTTAGCTAGTTTGAGATAATTGTATCGTCCTCAGTAAAGTTTCTATTGACTTATAATTTAGTAATCTATTGAGAATGAAATATTATTTAAATAAAAATTAACCACTAAAATGTCGATTATATAATAATTTTACTTAATGGTATGTAATTTAAGCTTTTTAATCATTTTCAAATATGGATGGAAACCCTTTTAGTTCATACGTTATTGAAACTGATTAGTCAATTAAGGGCGATAAAAAAAATTTGAACTCAATTTATGTGAATAAACTTTGATGAAAGACCTTTGTGACGATTCCGATCAACAGAATTATAAAATGATGATAGTAAATAATTCTTTTTAGTCTTAATGTTTGACGTGTTCCTGGTTTTTCTTCCTTTGGCTCGAAAACATGCGAGAACCTGAATTAAGAAAATAATGACATGTCTCTATGTGCAATGATTTAATAAATTGTTAGCTAGCTTGAGTGAAAGGTTTAAATTAATATTATATTCAATATATCATTAATTATTTGTCTTATGCGGTATAAATGTTAGTTTATATTCGTTGTTTGGAATATGTCAGTTTCATTACTGAGAATATTAATTCGAAGCTAGTTAGAGTTAATAACCAAATCGGACATTACTATTGATTGCAATTCCTTAGAGATTCTGACAGAAGGTTATCTATTGTTTAATAATTCTGTTAATACCTTATATATATTAGTGTCTTAATCACCAAACAAATTAAAAAATATAACTCAAATAAAATATGCAAGTTATTATGTATTATCTCTTTAAGTATCGAGTGAAATGAGTGAATTATAACTGAATAAATGTTTCAATTATACTTGAAGAAAATTTGTAAATCAAACGTGTTTTTATTGGAAAGAATTTGTTTGTTTAAATTGTTTCACAATTTTACGAGAGCTTTCACCTTTTAATATCAATGTCATGGTGATTTTAACTTTAGGGCAACTTATTTTTAAACTGAAAGAAATAGTATTGTAAAATATTAATTTAAATATTCATTTAGTAGTTAAATATGTATAAAATAAAACCATATTAATATCATTGTTACGTATAAGATGTAGCAAGAGCAGAATTGAAGCTATCTCGAGAGCTTTGTACAAAGCAAAAAAAACTCGTCGCTTTATTTAGCAGTTTTTATGATAACAGAATAGAAT
This sequence comes from Danaus plexippus, assembly GCF_018135715.1. Lineage (NCBI taxonomy): Eukaryota > Metazoa > Arthropoda > Insecta > Lepidoptera > Nymphalidae > Danaus > Danaus plexippus. The sequence goes on from NC_083547.1 coordinate 9,010,864, forward strand.
TAGAAATGACAGTGCCCTATTATAGACTTTTATCTCATTGTATTCTCCCCAAATGATCTCCAGTAATCACTTTTATCATCCTGCCAGCTTCTCAGGAGTACAATATGTTTTCGAGAACCGAATCTTATTCTTAGTAGACAAAAAGTCATAAATATAATAATATAAAACCAAACTAAAACATTTAACAAATTGTAACAAAATAATGTTCACAGAAACAATTTATTTGTAACGTTATTGTTGGCAATAGATTTGAAATCTCACATATAAATGCAGTGTTCTTCAGATAACTTCTCGATCGTTAGCCGATATCGAATACTGTTGTTTTAATTAAATAATTAATTTTAACAGGAGTTTAATCCGTCGGGAGTCCTTAGTGATTATTACGAACATTGAGATGAGCGGTCATAAATATGAATGGGTTAAAGGTTAAAGGGCGCGCTCAATCTAATATTCATGTTGTTTTGTAATTAATATATTTATGCTTTTTGTTTGTTCACAGTCATCTGCAATAATGCAGAATATCAGATATCTAAAAATCTGCCTCAAGGGACTCTTAAGCTGCAGTTGCAGATGTTGTCGGGGATTATGAAGCTTTGACTTGAAAATATAAAAAAGCCTTCACAAACTCTTTTAATTACACATAGTGTCATTCTTAACCTGCGCCGACTCTTATTAACTATTAAATTTCTTAAATTCCGAGTCTTATAAAATTATAGCCGGTTATTTTGATTTCCATTGGTCTTGAAAGGAAAAAATTTTTCTCGTAATTTTGATTGTTTTATATTCCCAGCTATTCGTGTTACTTGAACTGTACAATTGATAAACGACGAATAATTTGTCCAAATTGCTTGTCTTGACCCTAAAATAATGTTGTCCGTATTACAAGATGGTAACAAAGTTCCGATGGGACGCTTCCGCTTCATCTGCCTCCCCTCGCTATTCTGCGCATTATAAATCATTAACGACAGCTTCATTTAAATATATTTTTGTTTTAATGAAACATTCTATTTCTAAATTTATATTTTATTCTATTTCATTTAATTTTACATTTCTTTTTACTCAAAAAAATGCGACAGCGCCCATATAATATGTATATAAAATGCATTTTTAGACGCTTTAACAGTGGTACGGAGGAGAGACAGAGTAGAGGAGACTAGAGGAGACTAGAGTACCATAAATAATAAGTTTTGCTAAGCGGCGTTAGAAATGAATAAAAGTGAGCCAAAAAGATTTAACGATTTATACAGACAAAACATGAAGGTGATCCAGTGAGATAGTAAGCCTGGTTTAAGTTTTAAATCAATAAAAAGTTGTTTTTGTCGGTGGCTGTCTGAGTCATCCGATAAGACTTTGTTAACTTGTATCATTCTTGAAAATCTATCGGCTACAGGTTGAAGTTCATTAACTAAACCGATGCTTGTAAAGAAAAAAACATTGTTTGAATTGTCAACCGACCTATGTTTTTGCTAAAAAGTAAGTTATTCATTTACCATAATTTACTTTATTACATGCTTTTATTTCTTTTTCTTTAATAAGCAATGCGTTTAGAGGAAATTAGACGAGTAACTGAAATTAGTTGAGTAAAATCTCAATTGGAGATTGTTATTAATGAATTAATTGTAACTGTTTTAGGCTTTGATTATTATTAATATATATATGTTTATTATTTTAGTACATTAAAGTATTTATATTGTTCAATATTCTAATCTGTCAGATTCTGTTAGTGAAAATTAAATTATCTAAGTAATTTTCAACGGATATAATCCATCGAGAGCCCTTAATGGCCCTCAAATCAAACATTTAATGACCAGCTATAGATATGATCGGTTCATTAACTAAATTTTGAGATTATTTTATATAATTTGTTTAAAAAAATATATAGTTAATATGGTTTATTTGTTGTTTCAGTGAAATTTATCACGATGTAGTCTGTTTGCTTTAAATAAAAAATTAAGAAATATTATTGACACAACAATAATTTTTAACCATATATTTTAAAAATTTTTTAGATTTCCATAGAAAACAGTAAAACAAATCATCACCGTATGTTTATGTATATCAAAAAATACGATGTAATTGCAAAAACTGTATTTAAAGACAACAGTGGTTTTCGGATATACTCCTACTACTGATGTTTATATATTGTTGTTTTTTATTGTTATTGAAATCACATCATCACCCTTACTTATTATCAACCGCTGATTTTTTGTTGAAGAGTTTCTAATATCTAAGTAATGCTGAACATTGGGACGCAGTTAAGGAATTTGATTTGCATGTAAAGTATGCTCTTATCATCAATAACCTGGCCGTGCCTCGCCATCATCACAAGAACCATTAGAAGCCACCAAGTTAAGCGACAATCTCCCATATTACTCATAAATATCCATATGTGAAGTTAATTCTAACAGAATAGGCAACATGTTCAAGAAGGTTTCAAATAAAAAGTGAGCAATTATTAAGACCGATTAAAAGTGCCATCCCTTCACAACAAGCGGATATTTGCAAACTTGTTTCTGACTGTGGCTTGTCATACATTGGAAAAACAAACCCAGTACAAGGTTCTAAGATCTTAGGTTTATTAGATATTAAAAATAGGCGTACATTACAGTCATCAGTGTATGTACATACAGTAAAACATTACATCTGGTTTAACGTATCAAATACGCTCGCCCATGAAGACAGTACCGGAAAAACATTACATCATACCTTCGGTAAAGAAGATGGCTGACCAAAAATATAAAATCTCATTTGCGTGATCACACTTTCGAATCTCTAATAAAGTTTCATCACGACTGCTAACCGAAATTCCGGATACATTTATATTAATAAAGTAAATCGCTTAGTATATCCGAAAATCACAGTTTCATTTAAATGTGTTTAAATCTCAAACATTATTACACAAAACTATAGCTTATTTGATTGAAAATAACTGATATTTACTGGAATTGCATTGGTAGTATCGAGATAGAATTTAATACCTATTTCTATTTAGTACAAAATATTTCTGTCCAAAAAACATTGTTTCAATCATAGTCAATGCAATTGACTTGAATCACATAAATGTTGTAACAAGAAACCAGAATTACATAGGTGACAGGTCTGCTTCCACTAGAGCTCAACTATAATAATTTAAAATTTTGAACTTATAGAAGCTTTAAGGCGCTTGTTGCAGTAACGAAATGTGATCAAACAAGTTGTTTAATCCGCGTCAGCAACGAAATATCACGTAACGACGCCTTTTCGTTTTGCTACTCTCATCTCCAATCATTTTGGATTATCTGACAGAAGACATTGGATAAACTGACTTATAATTGTTGTTATAAAAATGAAATGATTTCAATTGTTAAAATCATATTTTTTCAGAGAATAATTTCTTTAGACGTGGGCTATATTATAGTTATCTGAGACTCATCTGTAAATTATTATTATTACCGTGATTAGTTTGTCTATTATTACACATCCTCATTATTATACGCTCGCTGTGGCTGTTGCGGAAATTGACTGTGTGAGATGCTGTAGTGGAGACTATTACTATACTTATAAATTTATGTTATTAATTTATACTGAGTTTAAATAATATTTAAAAGAGAAAATTTTCATACGTTTCCACCAAATTATACGTCCATCTATAAAATGTTGCATTTTAACAGACATCGGGGAATTGGGCAAGTGAAAAGCACTTGTAAACTTTTCAGAGTAGGGAAGGCTAATACTGCAATCCGTACGAATCGTATCTGCTATCTGTCTAATACATATTTATTCATTTATGCTAGTGCATTGCTGTTTTGGTATTTGTTTAGTACTCTTGAGGTAAGTTGAAATTGCAGCTAGATATTTGCTTTTGATATTGGCCTATCATCCCCATTTTGGATCATTAAGTAAAGTTTTATTACTTATTTTGATGTGATTTTAATATCTTAAAACAGTTTCAACCGTGTCGAGGCTTGATTAAACTGTTTAGGGTTCCGTAGCCTAATAGCCAAAAACAGAACCCTTATACCTTTGTCAAGTCTGTTTGTCCGTCCGTCTGTCCGTCCGTTCGCATGTCACAGCCATTTATTTCCAAAACTGTTAGGCCTACATAGTTGAAACTTTTTTGGTTGATGTGTTCTGGTAACCGCTATACGAATTTTGAATAAAAATTAATAAATTTAAAAATTAAAGGGGGGCACCCCATACATGGAACTAATTCAAAAAAATTTTTTTTCAGCTAACTTATACGTGATGAGTGTCTATGGATAGTCCTTTAAAAAAGACATTAAAGTTCCTTAAATAATTTTTCGTCAAAATTAATTATTTGAAAGATAGATGCTTCCAAAGTGGAAAAACGAGTGTCCCCCCCCCCTCTAACTTTTAAAATAAGAGAGTGAGAAAACTAAAAAATATATATGCTGTAGATTTCAATGGTTCCAACCAAAATTACTATTAGTTTTTAAGAAATAATACATTTTCAAAAAACGCATATACAACTTTGTCGTTCATACAAAAATTATGTAAAACCAAGTTATTTTTTTATAAAACATTGATCAAAGTTACAACGCACTACAATAACTTTTATATTATGTCATCTTCTTGCTGCTACGGAACTCTTCATGGGCGAGTCCGACTCGCACTTGTCTTATATTCCTTATTATTTAGTATTTCTGTGACTTTTGTTTTATTAAATTTAAATATATTTGTTTCAGAACGAATTGCAATCGTGCAGAAAACTACTTATAGATTTTGGAGGGAACACAGTGAATTTTAAATCTGGAAAATCCTTTTCCATTATTGGAGCTGCCAGAGAAACGTTTACAGAGTTGTTCTGTATTATTCATTTCCGCATAACTAAAATGTCTTCGCATTGTATAAATTAAAAGCTTGTTAAACTTCGACTAAGTGATGGTAAAGAAGGAAGGAAATTATTTTAACAGGAACCTAGAATACTGCATCTTCTTCGTACTTACACAATCGAGACTTTAAATTGCAAAATTATTTTTTAAGTGACAAATAAGTCCTCGTATACATTTTGTAAATAGCTTTATAATTCAACAACAATAATAGTGTTGCTTGTATGTGTATAGTTTCTTAAATATTAATACTTTTAACACATGAAACCAGTGACGTATGGAGGCGTGCGTTGTCGATTTTCGTATATTATACGGTCCCCACGCTGTGCTGCGGTCAGTTGAATATTCATGAGATTAACGACGCACACAGCGGTCACTGATCAGATGTACGGTTTATGGCCAGGGCATTATACTTTAATATCCGGACCCGGCAACTATGGAATAGAAGAAAAATAGGGGTTTTGTATAACCCCTGATACGTGTTGATTATTTTACTAAATAAGTTATAATAATAGTAGAATAGTTGAAATGGACACAATTAAGAACATAATCTCCTATCTCATTTTGCTTCGTTAAAATATCTTAATGTATTGACAAAATTTTATGTGAATCGGTTATTAGTTGTTTTAAAATTCGCTAATAATTACTCAACCGAATATAAAAACTAATTGTTATTATATCATGCATCAAAAAGGCGTATAAAATGTATATTTAATACAATATAAATGTAAGATTAAGCAAATAATAAGATGAGTAGTTATTGCAGGTGTGAGATTGATGAGTACCTTCCACTGTGACTCCTTAATTCTTAAGGTAATAACATATCCGGTATTACACAGACAAGTGTTGCTGTATTTATTTACAAACTATACTCTGGATATGTTTTTTGTGTATTGTTCTATAGCCAAGCACAATTTTTAAACACACTCATCATAAAGGTTAATATGACATTACGTTTTTGCGAAATTGAAGACAGAACTGTTAGGAAATTATAATATGACATTAATTAAATAAAGTCTCGTGACTCAAGGTTAATAATATTTTCATCGAAGTGTTGACACTAACATGTGACAAGTTACGTTATAACACATGTGTACGTATCTGTTTTATATACTCAAAGCTTAGACTGATAACGACGAAGGTAAGAGAAAACGAATACCTTTACAACAACATAGCAATGTAAATATATAAGTCAATCAAAATAATTACTTTTTATATTATTAACAATATTATAAATAAGGTTGTAATTAGAAACTGTAAGTAGGATAAAAGCTGTGACAAAAGACCTTAATAACGACATAAAGACCGCAAATAACACAAGAATAAATCACAAATATAAATACGATATTTCAGCACGGAAGCTCATTTTGTTTTTAATCTGTTATGTTATTTTGCAAAACGTCCCTTTAAATGGATGTGTTATCCGACAATGCTTTAGGATAATCTTTTTAACGGCGTATCCAATGAGCTCAAAAAAGCGATCGGCTCACCACAAAACGTGTTCATCTCTACATTGTGTTTTCCTTTTTCCAGATTGTGTGCGGTAAGCGTCACTAAACTGACAGTTTTTATTTTTAAAACAACCACATTAAATTCTTTCTATCTTAATATTATAATTGTGATTATGTACAATACATCTATTTATTTATTTATTTAATGCTTGATTGTAATAAGGTAGTCCTACAACGGTGACATTTTGCTTATTCAAATTGAAATGAATGAAATAGTGTCAATGAGTTTAATTTAGTTTTGGAAATGAACTCAACATTAAATTGAATTTAGACTGCTGTGTTGGAATAATGCATCAATTTTTTTTCACCATAGATCTGTTCAGATACAAAGCTGTTTAAAATAATCGTATTGGTGTCAATAGTCCCTTAATGAACAACTATTACGAGAGCGATGCATGTAAGCTTTTATTTACGATTTCTGTTTTTAATTTAAAATGTTAATACTAAAAGAGGAGAGAAATTATTTTAACAGTTACCTAGAATCTTTTCACCATTTTCAAGTTCATATTCATATGTAGTTACACAATGAACCGTATGAAGTGGCTTAGACTTTAAGTTGCAGAATTATTTTTAGGTAACAAATAAATCATAGTTAAACATACAAGCGGAGCTTGCTCCGTTGTGTATACTTGTATAAACAAGACATTACCTACCTTTATCATTTTCACTAAAATTTACAAAAGTAATTTATTGATTCTTGTTTGAATAGACATTTTTTTGAATATTCTTATTATTTATTTATAATAAGACTTATTTACCTCACACTATTTGAACGCTTAATTCATTAACTGAAACAAATATCTTTATGAAAATTATAACAAGTTAGAATTGATTTAAATATTTTGGAAGCGATTTGCTGAATTTTATTATGACTAATCATTGAACAGACAGATTGTGGCAGAGAATATCTGAAGTCAATTAAACGGTTCGGTTAGTGGAACAATATGAGTCCCAAATTAATGTTACGACTCACGGTGAGTTGAGAGGTTAAACCTTCCCGTGTGACCCGTTCTCATTAATTCCCTAACGTGACATGTTGAATGATCGTCTCAAAATAAAGCAAGTTTTGTAATACATGAACAATATATTGATAAATAAACATCACATAGAGTGAAAGAGCTCCCTGAGATACTTAGAAAGACATTAAATTGAAGATGTTTTGCTCAGTCATCAATTATTCACGGCATCAATGAACCTTTAACCAATCGCATGTCAACCTTTCTCTTGTTTTGATATCTTGCTGATATTTAAGACTTAGATAACTATGTTTTACTTGCGGCTTTCATTGCTACTCGTACATTCATATGACGTAGCAAAGAGCATATGCAATGTGGTCAAAATCCGATTAACAGACCAACCCTAACAGCGACAAACAAATTACCAATATAATTTAATTGATTTATTATTTAAGACGCACTTTTTGTATATTTAAAAAAAAAAAGTAATATTTTGACTATTTTTAATATCGTATGTAGTGTGGAAGTTTTATAAAATTCATATAAAATGAGATGTTTTTAATAATAAATATAGTTTTATCATGTTTATAGGAGGAATAAAAAAGCAGGAGGAGGAGGAAAGCAGGAGGATAAACGGACAGTTTGAAATCATGTTATATTCAGACTTTAATTATTTGTAAAAATAGCCATTACTGGTTAAGTATATTATTTAATTCTAATACATAAAATAACACATTTGTAAAGGAAGAAGGGATGTATTCTATTAATAATATCTATATTGTGGCAAGTAAAGCTGCGGATTGAAGTAGTATTGTAATTCTTCATTATTTCAAACGTGTCATGTGTGTGACGGGAGTGTAATAATATGACAGATGACATTTTTTGCTGTTTATCATTCAGGGTCGACTTGTTTAACATGCAATACATTTACCTTATCATAGAAAAAATTACAAAGTATGATAAATATGAAGAATTTTTATATTGACCACGGGCGTATATAATTAAAAAATTCTGAAAATTTGTATTACCTAAGTATACCTTACCTAAGTATATAAATTAATACGAATCACGCGACGTTCAGAAATACTTAGGTATTTCATACACCGGATATAATAAACTTACCTGAAACTATTTCATAAGTTGTCCAATTTAACTAAACACATTTAAGTCACGAATCAATCAGTCGACATAACGTTGCCAGTTACGGCTCCAGTGTTGCCGAAGTTCAAAACATCACGTGCGGCTCTATAAATTATTCCGCGATGAGTGAAGTTGAGTGAACACCGCAACATCAGTCAAACGTCGACCTCACTCATCTCTTCGAATATCCGCTTATATCCGATGATATCATACATTTAACACACGACAGGCGCTCTCGTAATTATGACTTATGATAGGGGATTTTTGAACATAAAATATTTTTTTAGGTTCAACAAAATCTTCCAAGAGTATAGTTCTACATCTGTACTCCATCATTAGAAGTCGTATTTCATCGTTCACTCTTATATTTTCCCTTAATGATATTACTTAAAAGGGCTCTGCTCATTTCAACGTTCAGATTCCATTCACAATAGTCCGATGTTATCGTTACGGCAAAGTTATTACTCGTAATAATAGGGAAACGTTTCTAATATTTGTAATAACTAAACGCGAATCCAATAAGTGCTCGTGGCCTCTTTGGTGTCGGGGATAAAGACAGAAGGAAGCGGATCTTTACAGAATTGTATTCCGTATGATGTATTTATTCTTCGGTATAGTTATTATAGTTACATAATATTTGTTATGTACACAAAATAACTCGTTTTTAAAAGTAATAATATGAAATAGTGTTACATATATAAAATAGGTTTATTTAGTTTTCCATTTATCAATCCTCCTTTATTTCATTCGCTCGCAGCTTATTCCTGACGCTCTATTATACAACGGTCAAACAGTAAATCACGGCAAGCTTAACGGATCTTGTTCCTAATTGTCTGCTAATGCGGGATCACCGATGACGTTTATCCTCAGTAATTCTTGTAACGCGGCCTTAACGTCATTTGAGGCTGTCATGTTAGTAGGTTATTATTTATTGAAATCAAAAAAGTATATTAAACATTTAATACAATCAATAAATTAACCGCAACCGATCGTGAAAGAAAAACAAAAGTTTAAATCAATTACAACGTTATTGATGAGAAACTATCGCTCCTGACAACTTTTACCGCGCTATCGTCTGTGGGGACGCTAATAATCATCAAATAAAAAAGGCATGACACCCAGTGGCCAGAAGATACGACACTCATATACATTTACGATCGCTCCTCGGGTCCTGATTAGCCGATAAACACGCGCTGTTTGTGGCTTATCCTCACCCACATTACGCCAATTTACGCATGTCGTTGGTATTACTTGATAGCCGCTAAATTTCTTTAGGGCCTGTAGGACAGTAGAATTAAAGGCGTAAACGTAAGTCACAGTTGCCTTTATTGTTTACTAATCGCTTTATGTTTCATAACTAATTGGACCGGGTCTTTCATCCTTGACAATATACTTTGAATGCATTTTTTACGACTCATAAAAATAGGCTTTCTCTTGAAATGTGAAAAATTTTAGTATATTATATATACTTCACATAAGTACCTTAAAATATATTGAAAATTTATCTAAAACTGTCCATACACATGGACACGCGTACTATTTTACATTTGTAATAGTATTATTGAATAAAATATATTGTTACAACCACGTGGAAGTCGTTCTCTTAAAAGCTAGTCGTTTCTCACCTCAAATATCTGGGTGCCTATTGTAATGTAGAATATTTATGAAACACACTAGTTGTCTTCGTATCTTTGTTTCTTTTTTATCTATCTTTTATATCTTTATCTTATTTCCCACGAGCATGTAAATATCGTTTCTTTGAATAAAAAGTTGACAATACAAATGTATTATGTAGTTGTCATTGTCACTTTCCTATTGTTTCGTGGATCTGACTAGCTTCAGCTGAAAGGAAATTGATACAATATTTGATGGAGTGTTTTATTGTAAATATATCTGCTTATTAACTGAATAATAACTAAATTTACTAAAATAAAAAAGGTAGAATAATATTTATTTATAAAATCGTATTTCTCGATATTCCAATAAAAAAGCCACTTGTGTTAAGCAGTGTTTGTTAGGGTTATCTATACACAAATATATATATATTGCCAGCAAATAAATATATAACTAATTTGAAGAACTTTAGGATACCTTTTTTTAAATTCCGTAAAATCTTGCCAATTTTTTTTATTCGTAACTCTTAAAATTATAGATCAAAAACAGTCATATCTTTGAGAGCTAGGCATTGAGATATTTAAATAAACAATCTTATATTCAGACTGTCAAATGATGTTTTGTAATATTGTGCTACTTGTTAAAAGTTCAAATATTATATGAAGACTAGGAAAATAATGTATTTGAATATATTTCAAAACACTTACACCTAAAAGGAATAAAAAGTCAATTGACATTAATAATATTTTGATCACGCGGTGAATGGTAGAGCATTTATTGTTGTGTTGCCAAATATAAACTCTTTACATTTAAATTCAAGTTGTAAAATATTTCCAATACATTTTTTTCCAAATTATGTCCGCAACTATCATAATTTGTTTTGGCCATTTCGTTAAAACTTAATAGTTATAAAATAGTTGGTCTGTGGAGAAAAAATCTTTTCGCTTACTCTATTATTCTAAGCGACGCATAGGTTATATTTTTGAGCATTTATTTGAATGTGACCTTATGATTATTGAAATCAAGTCTATATTATGAATACAAATAGTCGTTGATACACAAAAGTGAACATTTATATTGCTGATAAAGTAGTCACGTAACAAAAATTCTTCAACGACTTCACGACAGTTGTATTTATTGTAAAGTATTATATTTATATAAAAGTATTACCTGCTTATTCCAGTGAAAAATATTAAACTTACACTTAGGTGACATTTCACTTGACTTTATTTTGAATTCAGTGATGGCGTCACTTCTCCGGAGGGGGTCGTTCGAACTAACGAGAAACGCGATATAAGCTTTGAGAATATTTTTTATATTTGCAACGTTTTAAAATTACACATTATAAAATGGCTTAATATTACGTTTTAAACGTTTTGCACGGACACTATAGAGCGTATTATGTAATTATTAAGAAAACTGCGTAAAGACATTTCAAGCAATGGTCTTAAAACATAACTTTGTTTTTCATAAAATATATATATATATATATATATATATATATATATATACATCATCTAAATAAAGAACCACCTGAAACTAACAACTTCATGAAACTTATTCCAAACATAAGATTTACATATTTCTCTAAAGCAATATTAGGCTTAAACACGTTCGCTTAACAGGATGTGAGATTATCTGAAATATTTACAACTATGAAATTCACAAAAAGATAAACATAAACAGATAAAAATAAAATTGTGACCGATATTTATATTTTTATAACAACTAAAATTAAATGAAATGTATAACCAGAAAAGGAATAGCTAGTAAACGTATCATCATCATCATCAGCTTATCGGAGCCCACTGCTGAGCAAGGGTCTCTTCTCACATGGAGAAGGTTAGAGCATTAATCACCACGCTTGCTCAAGACGGGTTGGCGATTTCAATCTTATAATTTGAAATTATAAGACCAGGATTCCACACGATGTTTTCCTGCACCGTCCGTCAGTAGTGTCAAAATACTCTTAGAAAGTACATATGACTCGGAAAAGATCACATTGGTACTTGCCAGGTTCGAACCCGCGCCCTCACGTGTGAGAGGCGGGCCTTTACCAGGCCACCACGACCGTGAAGTAAACATAAATCATATTTAAATAATATTTGTTGCAGCACTTTTATTTAACTTTTCTTTTTTTAAAATTTCCTTATAATAAAAGATTTATCATTTTCAACGTAACTTGTACTTATGTTTTTCGTACGACCGATATCTAAACGATTGCTTCTCACCAATTCTTTTGTGTCGACTATCACAGAAAACCTCCTCACCGACTCCTATTGTCGCCAAATTATCACCACTAAAAATATTTTCTGGAAATAAACGATTCACAGTATGAACCAAATCATTTATTAAGATCATAATCCTTGTTTGATATATTTAAGTGAAGACAAATAATGTACCTTTATGCAAGGTCTTCAATAAATAAAATACATTGAATATTTATTTACTATAAATTAAATGAAAATTGAATACAAAATTGCAGTAGTTATATAGTGTGCGGTTTATGGCCAGCTCGAGGTGTAGGGAAAACTACGAGACTTACTTTACCGTATAGCATATTATAATAAAAGATGGCATAAGTAACTTATAAGGTGTAAGTTATATGTTATAATCTATACCTAGCACGATTGCCTCGATGTTAGGATGGTAATATTAATCTTCTGGGTCAGACGGCGAGGAGTTATACTCTTTCCATCCCTTCTATTCATACAAAGGTCTTGCCTTTGAGATTTTTGTAAAATTTTCAATATATTATTTATAAATCACATAATACATTTCAGCACAAAATGTAAATATATTTTGTAAATTGCTCTTACTGGAATTCCTGAGCTCGGTATTTGAATATTATACATAGATAGGTTGGTGATATTAACCAATATTCTTTTACCACATTTTGTCGCCGGTGTATTTTAATAAAAACATTCAACGTAGAGACATGAGTATTCTTCTTTATTACGTCTGTAGATCAATATTTGTTTTATGGTCTAATCTAGATTTATATGGTATAAGGTGTAAAACAAACTTGAAATTAAAATATATTGTTTATTTAATGTCTTTATGCATTAACAGTAACATCATTTTTTGTTATTTATAAAACATGAAACTTACTTATTACACACATAGTAAAGGTCTTGAAAAATAGTCTGTTTTAATAATGTTTTTAGTTAACCTTTATAACAACCAAAAACACGGTTATTTCTTTCAGTGAATCAGAATGAAAATTCTTTTTAATCACATATATTTAGGATCATCGTTGAAGCGCAAATTACAAACAATAATGATTTGTAACTTATTACAAATATTGGGTCGTGAGAGACTTATCTCGTTCAATCACATGGAATTATTTGCGTTGTTTACTATTTGTGTTACATATCACCTATAACGTAACGTTATTGAAGCCCCCTGCATTTTATTCGTAATAATTTATAAAAACATTGTTTTTTCTTTAGTTCTAATAAATCGTTATGAATTAAAGCAGTTATTAAAAACTTTTGGAATTAAAAAAAAATGCTAAAAAAGGTTGTTAATGTAGGAAAACACAGTTTATATGAAAATAAAATCTCTTACTGCTACGTAATTTGTTTTATTGAGATATAGATATTGTTTCATAAGCTCCACTATTAAGTATAGTAAATAATATTATTAATGTGGTTTTATAAAATAATTTTATTTGCAAATACATGCATGAATTAATTACTCATAATATACAAACAGAACAGACAATAAAAAAGATTAAAGGCTGAGCTGATCAAACAAATACAGAATAATCCGAGATAATACCTTCACGTTTCTCACATACACTTTTATATTTTTATATCCGTTAAAACGGTGTTTGATTGTAACAAAATAAAACTAATTTCAATCTTACTTGTTCCTTATAATAAGGAAGTTAACGTGATTGTGACTTTGAACCCGGCGCAACAGTTTGTGCGATAGAGACAAGGAGAGAAACTAATTGGAATATCTAAGGATTTAATTCTATTTTTCTTCAGAAACTTTATTAAAATTTATCGATACAATAGAAACACATTGTACGGAAGTTAATAAAAACATGTTATTCCTTTTGTTATAATGGAAATACATTCAATATAATATAAAAAGTAATAAAGCATAATATTCGTATTCCGTCGTCTGGGTTTGATGACGTCACGTTTTCACAAAATTTAAAACTAAATTCATATATAAATGGTATTATAAGTCGCTGTGGTTTTTCCAATTTTATTTTTAGTTTGAAGCTTATTTAAAATAACGATTTCTGGTTACTGAATTAATATAATATCAGCTGGAGAATTATTGCTGGTTTTAATTAATAAGATATTTTTTTAGCTTTCGTTGCATTCAACATTAAAATATGTTAACATGCTCTCTGAAAATTTAATTTAAAAAATTGATAATATAAGTAATATAAAAGTAACTGTTTATTACTGCTAAAATAGGTTTTTAAAAACAAAAGATACTATATAGGTTTAAGACATAACAAATTTCATGAAGGTAATGTGTTACATAACATCAAAATGTATAATATAGCAACACTCAAAGAAACTATATAAAAAGTTATAATTTAAAATTAAATCTATTAAACAGTGTAAATTGTTTATAATAATATATAATGCCTATTGATATTAAAAATAACTAAATTCTAAAGGAAAAACAACCGACAACTTGGCGTGAACGAGTTTGAGAGAATTGCTTTATTAAATAACTATGTTATTTTGATAAATGATTAAACTGCTATACACTAGTGTGTGTACACACATACATACACACATACAGCAGTACATGTTGTTTATTAATAACATAATCTGTAGTACGTAGCAGCTGACAGATCTCCTTCAATCACAAGGGATTTGTGTCCTACCAATTATTCACGCCCACTAAACCGTTTCTGAGTGATACAAATGTAATTTTAATGATTATAAAACAGGACAAATAAATAAAATTTTACATCTCATACAGATAAAACGAATGCGGAGCGATTTTTCATGGAGGTCATCAATGTACGTAAAGACCTATCAAAATTTATATCCAAGTCATAAAATTTTAATACTCCAATTTTGTACATTATTGGTATTGAAAAGAACAATATTGGAAGTCCTTGCGACTAATGTAGTACAGAGTATGTCATGTTTTTGAACATTTTCTATTTCTGAACGTTTACATAAATTTAGCAAAATCCGCAACACTCATGATCAAAGCGTGTCCACTTTGAGTTGGAATAAATAAATATTCATTCCCAGTGTTTTAATAAGCTCTGGAAAATTTTAACGCAAATATAATACAAGCAAAACGAATCAAACATTTATAGATTTCATAAATAAAACAAACACATTTAGATAAAGTTGAATGTTCGTACTGATTCATGGAAATATCACAGGAGGAATGCGCCTAACAAACTCAAGTCGTTGCTAAAGACACAAATAAATCAACCTCGTATTTAAAATTTGCTTAACTAATAAAAATTTTAATTAATGCTTTGCCAAGTATTAGACTAGCTCTTTAACTGAAGAGCTAAATATTGTATAATTCAGTTTACGAGCGACATCTTTAATTAGGCGACACTTTAACGGTTAATTTAACCAGTTGCTTGTGACATTTGCACTTAATATTTCATTATTCAACTACCATAACTATAAGTAAATTTGAATTGAAATCTTTCCTTAAGTTAATGTACGTTTTAAGAAAATAAAAGAAACTTTGTTTATCATGTGTGAAATGTCTTTTAAAAAAAAATGCACTAATTGGGAAGAATAATAATTCATAGCTATTAGAGTCATTACCAGTTGTTCAAATACATCACTTGTTATAATACGATGTGTGAAATTTTTCATGAAGTTTCAAATATTTTACACTAATGGTATTTTTTAACTAAATCTTTAGCAAAAAAAGTCTATTAAGATGTTTTCATAATGAGGTTCTAATAAAGTTTCAGTAAATTGACCTCTACGTTAAAAATAATATTAAAAACATTGCATATTATGTTGTAACAGTTTAATTTCCTCATCCTAGACATCTCAAAGGATAAACTACCTGTCAAAGGAATGTTTAATTTCGTTATCAATTCGCTGACCCGGGCTGAGCTTCCACCGGGCACTCAACTATGAATATTGCTGCCTTTAAACAGCAACGTAAGAATTTGTTACATTCGAACGGAACCGATTGAAAAATAACATAAACTATATATATATATACCCTCATAACAAAACCCAATAAAAATTCTTTAAGCGAGGTAAATTCTAAACAATATAAAGTATCATTGCGATGTTAAAGAGGCAAACGCAAAACGTACAAATGCTAAAACAGGTTACGTCGGCTTTGTTGAGTTTACAACTCAACTCACAACTTTTTCTATCAAAAGTTAGTAGCTCGGAGTGTAATTAAATTTGTACTTAAGTGACATCACAACTTTGTATTTATTGCTCATTCGGTGACCGTGTCTCGTGAGACGTCTCTCAGACCGATGAGATAACGTTAAAGGGACTGGTTGAATATTCGATGTTATTCTGTGACACTGAACTTTGTATTGTTGCCGCTTTTGTGCCGAGCTGAAAATGTTTTATGTTATCTCTTATTCATTTATTAATTATCTTCATGGCACATAATATATGTCGAAGAGCCATGTCCAAGTTGATTATTAGGAGCTGTGACGTCAGCGATGTTATCGTCACATAACACTATTTCCACCTATCAGGTTATCCATTTTCACCAATAAAGCACTCTCACTTACTCACACCACTTTATTTTCAACTTTAACTAACACTTAGTAATTTCTCCTGGATAGCTCTCACACCACTGTGTCCTCGCCACAGATGTCTCCGAATATAAATGGTTTTCGTGGAGTCATTACCTTTACTCTTAATTTTAAATAATAACTTACAAAGATTATTCGTAGTAATTCAAATAAACAGTAATTATTACAAAATGTTTTCGTAATCAATTATTAAACCAACTAAACTTTATATTGCCATTTAAAATTTAAAGAAATCATAATTGAATAACATTGATTACAAAATGGTTACTGTTTAAGTTTGTGTTTTACTAAAACTCACAAAATGACTTATCTTTACATATTACAAATCACGATACGAATTGCCATTTACTTTCCTTCAATACAAATCATACGACGATCTATAAAACAAATAATTTTGTTAAAGTTATTACTAACGCCTTGACATTGTTTATGTCACATCTACCCTCTAAAGTGAAATACATATGAAACAACTATACATATGAAACAACTACCCTTTATAATGGTTTTTTAAATGTCGTTGCGCCGACATATATGTATTTAATGTTTCATATTGAAAATAAAGATGATTGTTATAAATCAATCTACTAAATTCTTGGATATTTTGAAACAAATGTTTCGTAGACTAAACTTTGAAATACGCGAAAGTCTGCAATATATATATCGGATTTTATTATAAATTCATTATTTTAAAGACAGGACGCCAGCCTCGCTGGCGTCTCTAATGTCACTTGTTTTAGTACGTTCCACATATTTTAAAATGAAACTTCAATTCTTCTAAATGTTCTTGTATTTCTCGAAGGTTCTTCATAATCACATTCTTTATGCTCCGCACTCGCTGAACTCTGCAGTCCACTGTCGTGCGTCCAGACGTCATATTTAAACCAGAATTCAAACATAGTTCTATTCTCTTTGATTTCGTTTTACTTTTAACAATAGTAACGACGACCAATAAGGTGTTATAATAATTGGTGCCAGTTATTTTCATGTTGCATCCGTCGTTGAAGCTGCTTGCGCCGATACGGCCATTCTGGCAGGCGGTGCGTGCTCTGCACCTGCCTGGTGATGTGTTCTCTCTTGCTTAGCTTTCGTTATTTTCTCGTACCCGTTGCAGGTCTCGTAGAGTAGATGGGCCAGGTTCAAGAATTGATGCTTCATCGTCCGAATTCATGCCGATACGGTTATACTGATGCGTGCTCTGCATTGTTTTCTGTGATAACAGAGAGATACTTATGTAGTCTAGGTACTTGCACAGTAAACCTAGATAACTTTATATTGTTATAGTTATGGTTAACAAATTTGTTGTTGTCGTATGGGTTACGTTGTTTATTACGACTCATCGTGAGACGAAATCATAATATCAGGTCCAATTATTTAATCTACTTATGGCTTTGGGGCGTCACACGAACATTCATAACATATGTCATAGGACGTCTCCATCCGCCTACATTTTTTTTTTTTTTTTTTTTTTTCTTTAATTGTTTGGCGTAAGACGTCTCCACCCGTGTACAATATTGTTTTTTTTTTTTTTTTTTTTTTTTTTTTTTTTTTTTTTTTTTTTTTTTTTCGTAAGACGTCTCCACCCGTGTACAATATTTTTTTTAATTTATTTATTATTTTTATTTTTTTATTTTTTTTTTATTTTTTTTTTATTTTTTTTTTATTTTTTTGTTATGGTTCGGATCCGCACGCCAAATGCATCTTTTATAGTAATATATCTCAAACTAAGTGTTAGACAATCACATTGCTAGCAATGATTAATGGTAATGCGTTTGAATGAAGCAATTTGAACAAAATGAAATACGCTCACCGGATAACTATTAGGTAGGCGAACCGTCCACCTAACTGCTTGCTTAGTAATTCTGTGTCGTCCCTCAGATGCTGTGAAGTCTCATCGTAGCTGGTCATGCGCCACATTCGTAGCTGGTCATGTGCCACATTTCGAAGTCATCCATTGTCTAAAATCACTTTACAAGATATTAATCATTCTCAATTATTTTCTGGATTTTGTATAGTTCACAAAATTTTAAATATAGGGATATCCGATTTCTGGGGTTATATTTTTATTATTACAATATCTCCCTTCTGGAATCTTTTAATCGTAGCTCGACCTCTCAAAAACCTAGCTTTGTATCTTCTCTCCGCCTCGACCATCCTGTTTTGAATGTGTTGGTGCATTACTTCGATTTAAACGGACTGATTGTTGAATTGTAATCTAAACTGTCAAAGCATAATTGACTTGTTCGTATGTGCAAAACATCGGCAAGGATACTAAATTTTCCACATGTTTTCTTATCACGTAATAAATCTGCTCCGGTTAATATATCAGTAGTCGTTTCAAAACCTGGAACTATAGAAAATTATTTCTACATTAATAACTATTTAACTATTCATTGAAATAGTAAGGTCCGATCTCAATCCACGCAAATAGTTTACGATTTGTTTTCTACACCCAGAGATTTCATTTGCAATTGATTCTTGTATAACGCACCACTGCGATCTTGCATTTTATTTAAGAGTACATTTACCAGTTGGTATTAAATTAAAATTCGGCGTGATCTCCTTATTCCCGTCGGAAACACGATTCAAACGCATGACCACGGTTAGCAGAAAAGGAACAGAAATTAGTTATATTCGCAATAGATGTATTTGATCAGGATTTTGGAGTCGAGTATGCTTTCGTTTGAATTACAGCATCGTTTTTGTAGAGGCACTGCCGTGTGTTAACCAGACATATTGCAAATATTACTGTGAAGAGTATGTCTATTGTCTTATTTAAATAAAGCAATGGTCTCAGTAGTTTGATATTAAAATCATGCAAGTTCTTATAGATCGAGTGTGTACCTTTATACTCAAGTCTTTCCAAGGCCTCCCTACGTCATCTCATGGTATTCTTAAGGATACAGCAAGGACCTGTGGTTAGCTCAAGAGTAACACGCGATTAGTTCAGAGGTACGCTTTCCACATCTGTGGTGTAGACTTGTCTTCTCACGGCTCCACAAGGCATCCCTACGGAATCTCATGGTTCTCTTATGGATACATCAAGGACCCGTGGTTAGCTCAAGGGTAACACGTGATTAGCTCAGAGGTCACGCTCTCCAGATCGGTGGTGTATAATTGTCTTGTCACGGTACCACAAGCCTTCCCTACAGAATCTCATGGTTCTCTTGAGAATACATCATGGACACGAGGTTAGCTCAAAGGATAATAACAAATGTTAGCTATGATCTCACGTAATGCCTCTTGTGTAGATGTTGCAACTAACCAATCGTCTGCACACTTTCTAGCTCACTCCTTTAAAAGACTTTAATTCGAATGTCGTAGTTACTGATTTGGTACGTATTTACAGCCGTAAAGATGCGTTTGAACCAATCCCGAACACACACACTATCACCGGGATCAAAAGATGATAAAATTAATATGATCTTGTTAGTAATTTTAATCGTATCCCTTGTTTTTTTTAGTAGCAAACATTCGGTCACGCTCTGCATTGTTGACATCATTTGCATGAAAGACTGAGGAGCGTTCTTCATTACGCAAGTTCTCCGGATGATTATTTTCTTGAGCTGGATCAGGATTTACAAATACACTAAGACCGGCAGTAACTGATCACAGGAGCGATCCCACTTCTGATATCGGATTTTATTATAAATTCATTATTTTAAAGACAGGACGCCAGCCTCGCTGGCGTCTCTAATGTCACTTGTTTTAGTACGTTCCACATATTTTAAAATGAAACTTCAATTCTTCTAAATGTTCTTGTATTTCTCGAAGGTTCTTCATAATCACATTCTTTATGCTCCGCACTCGCTGAACTCTGCAGTCCACTGTCGTGCGTCCAGACGTCATATTTAAACCAGAATTCAAACATAGTTCTATTCTCTTTGATTTCGTTTTACTTTTAACAATAGTAACGACGACCAATAAGGTGTTATAATAATTGGTGCCAGTTATTTTCATGTTGCATCCGTCGTTGAAGCTGCTTGCGCCGATATATATATTAAATGAAATATGTAGTTTTCCTGAATGAAGAGTACTTCATTTTCAAATACATATTATTTTCTGTTATGAGTATTTCAGTAAATTTATAAAATATGTAATATGCACTTGTTTATCGACATAATTAACTAACATTTACGTTATAGTCACATTTTTTATAATCGAGTTATTGAAATTCTGCAAATAGTTTCATGTAAAACAATGTTTTATACATTCTTTTATAAATTTATTGTTAATTAAATCCAATTTAGTTATAATATCCATAAATGAATAGTTCATTAATATTATTTTAAAATATTCACCAAAACAAGGACAAAATGGCGACCTCGTTTCGCTTAGTTTTCAGTGAATTGAAATGAAGAAAATAATCAAAATTTTTAATTTTCGAAACTTATTTTTATTTCATAATTAGAGTATACGAAATTATACGACAATTATGAAGAACGTTAAAATATTAAAAAAAGATTATTTAATAAAAATAATACGTAAAATATAAGAATCATGTTTCAATATTATAAAGTTTATATTTAAAGAGTTATGAAAAATATAGTTACTAAATAATGACTTGAACTGTAAATAATATTTCGCTTGAGAAATATCTTTCCTATGAAGAAAATTTAAACAAAATTGAAACAAGCCAAATCACCACATAGATATAATATTTGCGGTTATATAATACACACAGCTTATTATAATATAAGATTGAAGTCATATAGACAACGTACATAGTGTCACCTCACTGAAGCTCCTTCGGTTACCGACGAAAAAAAAACTGCCTTTAAAATTGAGTTAAAATTATATTGACATTAAATTTCATTCGATGGGCGGAGGACTATAGGGGAGAGTTGAACAGTTTATGATAAAATGCATGGGATAAAGATACCCTATAAAAAGTAATATTGACACTGCAATTGATGACAAAAAGATTGAATATACTGCATGTACCTATAAAGTCTAGGTCTCATGTTTATAGAGCTGACAGAATGTGACTTAGTTTATATTATAGTTGTCAGTATGCATGGATGTTTAAGGTTTAATCAAAACATTAATAAAGGTTATAAGAAAACAATTTATGATTCTAGGAAAACTGTACCAATTAAAATCATTGAAACTTTGTATGTTTTCTGTTTATTTCATATCAGGAGTCAAGGTTAATAATTTTTCTTAAATAATGATATGAAAATAAAACAAATTTAAGTTTCTAATCATAAATGTCATATAATTTTATATATCTTATATTTTTTGCAAGTATTAATCAAGCAACTTTTAAAGAGTGAGGTTAAAAAGGTAATGTAATTAATATCAGTGGCCACAGACGTAAATTATCGTATGCTAGAAAATAATTATTACTTACGATAAAATAATATAGGTGTGTTTGTATATAAAATTTTTCGATGGGAGGTCAGAAAATCAGCCACCGGCATATCTACCACCCATTAGACAAATTCATTCCGCCAATCACCATGTCGGGTTCCGGCATATTTTCTGATAAAGCCGTATGAATAGCCGCCTTCCAATTTGGGCCGAGTTTAACATAATGTGTGTTATGTTGGGTCCTTGTTCGTGGAGCGTAGCGACATCCGAAGACATGCACTTCACTGGTCAAGAGCTCCGCAGCCACTCCGCTCCAATCAGCAACCAAGAGGAGGCCTAATTAGTGGGCTAGACACCTATGAAACGTTGCCCCGCCAGCTGCGTATAATATCAGAGTGACTCCATCATGCTGGTTGGCGTCGAAATTTTACTGACCATGCAGGGAGAAAAATTCGGGATTTTGCCTTATGACTTAATACTTCCAGCTCGTAAATGAAACTACAAGAGACGCCAGATGTTGATAACCAAATACTCCGTTGCCTGGATTCGGGGTATCTGTCATGGATTGATGCTCGAAACCGCAAAACTTTCGATGTTATTTCTAAAAATAGAGCTTTTAAGTCCAAGCTATCAAGTCCTGCAAAAAAAAGGCTTGTCTAGATCGTACTAACCTTTATGGTTCGAAACTCTCTTCACAACTTTCCGGCAGTAGAGCTCTTTGGTCTCTTGTCAAAGCGGTCGAGACCGATTTCTTTAAGCACTACTTTTCCGCCGGCTAAACCTGATGGTACATTAGCACATACAGAAAAGGAGAAAGCAACACTGGTCGTTTGCAACAGAAATCACATACCACCTCGCTCATCTGACTGTTGTTTTTTTTTTTGTTCTTTTATGATTATTGATGATTACTAAGAAACATGTTGAGATAATTTGTGATATGAAGCTTGACGTAAAAAAAAGCTAGTGACCCAGATGGTATCCCAGCCATAGCGCCATAGCCATAGTTAAAAAAGCGGTATCTGAGTTCTCTCCTAATTTGATACGTTTGTACCGCTTCTTTTTAATGACTGGCATGATATTAAAATCTCGAAAGTTTGCTAATTTGGTTCTTGTGCTGAACAAGTGAAGCCGTGCAGATTCTGCTTAAGTCAAGTCTAGCATTGGTGGAGTGTGGAGACCTTCTCAGCATTGATGTTCTGCTGATTTAGGCAGACTCTCTTTGTTTTGGTGTTACGTAGGATGAGCTAGAAGTATGGCCTGGTATGAATTTGTCAGATATGTAAAAATAAATGTATTAAATGCGATTTCGTATTTACAAACTAAAATTGAGGTCGTAAGTGGAAAGATGGTGAATATTAAGTCCACTTTCTGTACATTGCACTTAATAAAAGTGGATAAGGAAAAAGGTTTGAGAAAGGTGGGCATTGATGAAGAGTAACAATATTTGATAATACTCGAAAAAAAGTAATAATGACACTAGAATTGTGAAAAAATATGATCTAAGAAGATCATTGCTCTTATTTTTGTTAGTAATTTAATTTTGTTTAAGTTGTTTGAAATTATACTCAAGTACTTATGGGGTAATAATATCTTTGCTAAGATGTCTTTTGCTAAAAAAATCAACTATTTGTTTTGCCCTAAATTGAAATTAAATTGTTCATAACTTGATGAAATCTTACTTGTGGATCTAACTACAGATAAATTATGTAAACTTGTTATATATTAGACTTCTTCAAAAGAATGAAGAACTGTGAATGATTACTTTTATAAGTTTTAGTAATATTTCATAAATTTTACAATAAAATTTTAAAACCTCAAACACTATGATTTATTAAAGTGACGGTTCTAAAACTATTGCGATCCCTGAATAAAGTTGATGAATCAGCCGATACGGCAAGGTCGAGCCACAACTTCAACATCTTTATGACGCCTGCCTCTAATTTTGACAAAAGGCTTTTATTAAAATCATAGACAAGGAAAGGGCAACTTTAACGTGAAGTTAGGTAATTATTGTAGATCCAAGCTTTTTTGACTTTACTGACTGACGCTATTTACTTTGTTGAGATTCGTTTAAAAAGCTATCTACTATTCCTTCTAAAGATGGAGTACGACCTACATATATTATGAATCTTACGACCGAGAAATTAAAATGGTGCATTTTCCGTAACCATAGAAACGCATTGACCGCCTAACGATAATATCGGATCGTATGAGGTATATCTTGTATTCCACCTACCAAGACACAGACATTTATTTGGTTTTGTCCTCAATCCGTCCGTGCAATCACAGAATGTATCCACTTCCTCCAGTAGTACTTGACAGTGTTTGGGGTTACGTGTTAGTATTGCGAAGGCTAAAATGGATTCTGTGTATTTATTATTAAATTTGCACCGATACTCCCATTTTCTCGTTGCTTATTAGTTTATCAATTAAGATATTGATGACAATTTTAAATACTATTGGAGATAAACAACATCCTTAAAAAAGATATTTTTTCTAAATTTCTCCATTCCCAGCATTCCATTGCCGTCCCAGCCTCCACTGACTGATATTAACTGAGTGTTATATTTACAGAGTGAACTTTGATATCATTTTATAACAGTGAACTTGTCAGTTGCTATCGTGATATAAAATTAGTAAAACAAATCTGCAGTATGATCTTCAAGATTGTCGCCCGATTTGAATATCTTGGGTGTGGAATCAGGTCACATAGAAATCACCTCTACGTAACGTCTACAATAACCCACAGGCCGAAGTATACGATCACATGTATATAAAGGTAATAAAATTATACATTGTAATTTTGTGTCAAACCTTGTAACATCGATTCATTAAGACACTGTTACTACCACATAGTGTCTAAAATTAAGACTTGAAATTGAAGTCTATACGCTATAATAGATTCTGCTATATGTGAATGAATTTATAAATTATGTCTTTGGATTTAAAAATAACCTATTTAGATTGAAAGATTTTATTTACTTGATTGAAACAGGAATAAAGCTAAGGAGAAAAATTATCTACGTGAAGTTTGTTGACAAATTTTAACGATATATCGTCTGTATTGCTTAGCGACTCCAAAAGGTGCCGAGCAGTCAAAGTGATAAAAATTTTAAACAATTCTTTACCCTAATACTATTTAGTTCTGGTTAGAATGTTATAAGATGTTCCATGATAAGACATTAGTAAAGAATTTTTTTTTCCGTACAAATTTTTTTTTGTCTTGTTGAATGAAATATATTTGATGTTTTTGATTACTAAGTCGGTTAGTTTGAAAGGAATAACAAAAGTCGAGCCTTTTCATCATTATACAAGGAACCTGCCATCTTAGTTTTTTACATGTTTTTAAGTACTGTAAATCGTTGCTTCATAATGTCAATTAACCTACACATACCCACACACACATATTTGTCTTTGAAAAATCGACTTAAAAAGATAATACCCTAGAATAATTAGTTTTAATAGCTTCAATACCCTCTTATTTATAATGTCAAGAATAAATGTAAAACATTATTATCATAATGAAAATTAACCTTTTCCACTGAAATTAATATTATAATTCAAAAAGAGCTTTACATTTATTAACATAAAGAAAATAAGAGCGAAACTTAAAAGAAAAAATAAAATTTTAAAACAATAGATGGAAATGCGAAATGTTGAAAATACTGTGAAATGAGATTGCATAAAGAAACGCAAATTTTTAAAAATATAAGAAAATCCACTTAGAAATATCTTTTGTAGTTTTCTTGAGTAATATACAAATCTTTTAAGGTTCTTTCTCGGTTATTTCAGCGATGAAATAGAATGTGACGTTAAATAGGATTTCTCGTATCAAAATATTTACTTTTTATTTATTTTTATTCGCAAAGGTAATGCGATAGTTACTTCTTAACACATTCTTGTTCCTTGAATTTATATAACACGGAAATCTGAAAGGCGTATATATGATGTGAATTACGTTTTTACATATCACTTCCCAGAAAAACATAATATAATTGTTGCTTCAGTAAAATTAGAATAAACTGTCCAACAGCAGTTTATAACAAATTTAAACCAGGATCCACAACAGATAATTTAATAATGTGTACATCTTAGACAACACTTATATCACAGTGAAAGAAAATTGGTAAACTTTATGCTGGATGTTAGCGGATGTTACGTCATTATAACCCTCCGACTTACAGAACCGTTATAAAAAAGAACAACTTTCGTGAAGATTTGGTGCTTAATAAACAAGCGATGAAATAATTTATTAGTCTGCGATATAATTTATTTATTTTTTAAAATTACGACCAAAACATAGCGCTTCGAACGCCTCATGTTATGTGTTTTTGTAATTATTACATCTTCACGAGATATGTAACTCACGTCAGACTTAAATTAAGAGTTTTTGCAACGTTTTAACTTATTTCTATTATTTTAATCTGTAGCTATATCAAAGGGTTCATATAATAATAATATTTATTTAGCTAAAAAATACAAAAAAAAGTAAAGGATACTGACATATTAAAAATATAAAAACAAGATTAATGTTAAATTTTAATACTTTCTTTTGATAATTAAGTTTCATAGTGAGGTAATACTTTAATATTTATTCATAAATGTTGTATTATAAATAAGATCGTTTACTAAAGTGTGAAGTACGTAACATCCAAAGACAGATAGGTACAGATTTCGATTGATTCACGGTGGTGAGGTGGAAACTGAAGAAATACACCAAATTCGTTTATATAAAATTGTTTTCCTCAATAACAAGTTCAATTTCTTCTGTTGTTAATTTAAGTTCTCCCTTATTTTACACACCTAAACTAAACCGAAATCTACAAAACTGTCATGTTTTTGAACTCAACTAGATTGAGGACGAATTGGTTGTGTACGAGTATGTATGTATCATGAGATATTATTTAGCAGAATTCAATTTTCAGATTTAATATAATGTAAGAATTATAAAGAGCGCTTCGTCGACGTGACAAAGACGTTTTGCTTGAGATTAAAGTTTTGTTGAAGAAATGAACTTGTTGAACGAACTTACATTACGTCTTGTATACACTTTCGTGAATCAATGACCACTACAGGATTTAAGTAAATAAGCAAATTATCATCGTCTTTATTTTTAAAATATATATGTATATGTAATCTATCTACATTTGATGTGATGTTTTTACATGGAACTTATCTAGAGTAATCATAAGGTATATAAGTATAACCTAGTTTTTCCTGTAAACCAGCTTCAATAGATTTAGTAGGATCTGTATAATAATAATGTCTTATATATTTTATTTAAATATTTAGTTTTGAAGCTGTGCTTTGTAAGGTAATAACAGAAAGTTCTCATTCGTTTTTTTCACAACATATGATTTCTAGATGTACTATCGCAACTGAAGCTAAACCACAATTTTTTCAGCGGCAAGTGTAACCACTTGTGGTGAGCTATCTCCATTTGATATGCTATTTCTTTCTTATACTTTGAGATATGTCAAAACAAAATCAACATAACGAAGAAAATTAAATAGTTTTTAATTCAAAATCTGTAGGACTTTTTCGAGTACACGTTTAAAGCATCTATATTTATCGAATATGATCCAAGATTTCATTTTACAGCCGATGTTTCGGTTAAATCCCAGCAACCCTATCTGAAGCGTCTGTCGGGTAGCCTAGTTTTTTGTCCTCAGATAAAAATTCATTTTATTTAAAAGTTTTTTAATTTCTTTAATAACTTCTTTCTTAGATTTTCGTGACAAAAACGGGCATGTTTTGATCGTTTTATTTATATTATGTTATTCCAATAGATTATTTGAGAAGAATATGTTTCGTGTTATAATTTTTATTTACCTGTATGTTGTGATGTCATTTCATTCTGATTTTAGTAATGTCAATTCTATTTGTAAAAATCGCGGTCATCTGTATTTTGAGTAACGTAAACCTCGAGTCCTTAAAGAGCTACAGAGTAAATTTCAATTTTGTCCAACATAATTATTTATATAAAATTACTTAATATTCTTTTAAATCTTGAAATAAAATTATTTAATAAAGCCATTTTTTGAATACTGTAATTGTAAAATTACGAGGAGTTTTATAACACTGGTTGACAGATAATGTATTCAAAACCAGCGGCTTAGAAAATGAGTCATGAAACTATCGAGCAGCGTGTATGGAAAATTTGCATATAAATAGTCCTTAGCGGTTGCGATCAACCTTGACTTACATTTTAACAATGAAAGGAAAATTTTTGAAAATGAGGTCCCACATTTTTAGATCTCAACTTTGGAGTGAATGTATCCAAAATAATACGTCAAGAATAATATGTCTAACAGCATTATTTCGTGAAGCGATAATACTGATGCTACCATATTGTTACGAGTGTATTTATCACGCCTGTATACCTCTCGATACTTATTTTAAACATTTGCTCAATATTATCGTCAGGTTAAGACGACGAGTTAATTTTTAAAAATTCCTTACACGGAACTGGGAACTTGTCCACATTTTATATTTGGTTCAGGATTTAAAATGATAAATAAAGCTATTTACATATAATACGCGCCACAAAAGCCAGCGATTCTATTGAGGCCGGCTCTTTGAGGCTTTACTTGTCTGACAATATCAATACAGCGTCAGCAAGCTATAAGTTATACGTAGCATAAAAATATATTGAAAATTTCTTAAGCCTCTTTTCTCTCAACTGTAACTTCTTTTATCGTACCAATTCCTTACACAGAAAATAAATGAAATCGTGAGAGAACGGTGCGTTTAATCGAGTTGGTGATTAATAAAGGTATCGTTGTCTGTTGAAGGGGTGACTGGGAATTTATAAAGTTGCAGATAAATCGAGGAAATGCCGGCCTAATTGTGTTTACGACTCAGAACTTTTTCTATCAAAAGTTACAACAATTAACCGTAACGATATTAATTTCGTGTTTAAGTGGCATCAACTGAATTAAATATTTTATTAACTTCAATAATTTTAATTTCTTTTTTTAAATTAAGATTCATGAAATTAGATTCCAATATAAGAGTTTAATATTTGCTACAGTGATAGTGTTTTTAAGAAGACGATGTGGTTTATTTGTATCGCCCAGCAGAGTTCACACATGCCTTTGAATTGAACTGTTTGTGCCTGTTCGAAACGCTGACCGAAATACAATGTTTGTGACACTCCAACCTAATCACAAAACAAAGAAAATACCTGCATATTTTACAATATTATTTCTAAGTGTTAAACTTTTTTTCCATCCAAATATAATATTGAGGTCATTAAATTCAGTTTGAACTGATACTTAAAAAGGTCAACAAAGTTATTATAAGAGTATATATTATGAGATTTATATCGTCCATAGAATGTAATCACAGAAAAAATTCCTAAAAAAATATAATAGCTTCGGGTTAAAACGAAGGAGAAGAATGAACGTAGCGTCACGTCCCCGCAATTTATTTATTAACGACATTTTTACTCGCCTCCAGTGCTCCTCCCCCCCCCCCGGCCCACACCCCCCGCGCCCTCTGGCTATGCTGTGGTTTATACAACTGCTCTTATTACAAGTTTTCTATTAATTGTGGGAATTTTGTAACAAGGTCTACTGTTTGATGCTCTTGATAAGATAATATTATTTTTACGGTAGTTCAATAATATTTTGAATAAAAATAAGAGTTGTATTTGTTATTAAAATTCTACATGGATAAAAATTATTACCTAAAATAATGAACACGAAGTAATTAATATAAAGCACATTTAACGGAGAGACAAATATTTTTGTAAATTTTTGATAAACAAATCTATTCTCTAATTATTTAACTCATTAAAATCCGTTTAATTATATTCAATTCATTTTAGTATAAACATTAAACTAGATGTTTTTCTTCTTAGATGAACTCAATAATTAACGAAGGTTTAAACGTGCAATTAACTCCCAGAGTGATCCTGTTCTCGCACGCATTCACAATGTGCACTAATGAGTCGTCAAAGTAGAACTATAAACGACGTCTTCGCCATTCAAAAACCACTGCTTGCCTCTTATTCATGCGTCTCGTCTAACAAGCCACTTGTGAAACACTTTTGCGGAAGGGCCTTTAGGCTGTGTGTCGACTGAAGTTAGTGGAAAGGAGAAACGACGTCTATTAATTGGATTGCCTAAATTTTACTCTTCTTACGTGAGCTCAACAAACACAATTTTCCTGTAATACGCGGTCTAGTTGCATGTTAGCGACAGATTTTACTTTATATAATCGTTTTTTTCTGTTTTTATTTCCATTCTTATTGAGAAATTTCTATAACTATTAACAATTTTACATATATTTTTTGGGTTGAATTGGATGTTTGTCATTGTGAATACATCTTTAGAGAGAAGTCGTCACTATGACGTTAAACAGTAATGGGAGGCGCGAGACAAAATGTAAAGTCTAGCTGTTGGGGTGATTTGAGAGTGATTTACGCTACCAGAGTTTTTATGTACGTGTCTTCTACAATACCAAACATTCTAGACGAATAACGTTATATTAAAAATATAGTAAACTTTTTAAAATTATTTCTTTTATATTTAAAATTCTGTTATAAAAGTAATATATCATCAAACGTGTTAAATTATATTTCATTCATTTACATTGTTAACAATGAGTCAGTTAAATCTCACATCAGTTTATCTACCTCATTGTGTTTCTATTCTAATAATTTTAATGAAGCACAAAAAACACATCTACTTATTATAACATCTCATAAATATTTCATATCCAGGACACAGTCGCTGGTTTAAATATTAATATTTCATTCAGGTAGACAGTAAACTGAATAGCTAATGGTCCATTAAACGAATTCCGAGATCAAATATTCTATTACTTTTAACTATGCACTGAGCCAAACCCCGACTCCAATACAGCCGGTAACATAATCCAAATTTTCGAAGCAGGTTGTGGAACTTTGCGGTTTGACTGCCGCAATTCCTCGCCGCATACCGCGTTATGAAATTTTTCATTAAGCCTAGTGTCACAGGTCAGGCGTTGTTGCTAGCTTTAATGACGTTACCAGTTTTCATTAGCACGCCGCCCGCCTTCAACCCAAAAAATTTATTTTTTATTTTACTCTAAAATTTCAGTCTCACTCGGCAGATTTTATCTTATTGTAGACATATTCTGTCATAGAATTTTAAACGCGACGCTGGCTTTTTTATTTTGATAATTTCAGGTATTTTTTATTTTCTTTTTTTGGTCGTACCCAACAAAATATTATTTCACGTGACTAAATGTTATTGCTAATTTCAAACATGATAATAGTATATGAAGATTTTTTATTAAATAGTCCAGGGATTTGCAGTGTTTTAAATTTAATTATATTTTCTTAATAATTCAGATTCTATATAGATGATTTTGGGGATTCTAGAAACCTTTCACCATTTTGTTCAACTTTTTGTATATTTTCCTAAAAAAACAATTATAAACTTCTTAATTAAAAACTATTCAAACTTCCTAATGGACGGTAGTTTCTTGTAAATCATATTTATTCCTTAAAAGAAATGGCGTTTAGTTTCATTTTGAATATACTGTGAACGTTTTTTTTTTTAACTTTAATGATGCTTATTCGTTTAACATAAGTTATAATACAGAGATTCAGTAGATTTTTTATATGCAACAAGTTATATACATACTCAACGTTAAATAATGTACTATTGTTTTAAATATTACATATGTCGGAAGATTATTTTTTTTATATAATTTAAACTATTGTTTTTCAACAAAATGAATCAATAAGACATATCAATATAATTTTTACCTTCAATTTGTACTACAGAATTACAATAATCTCATAATGTATGATAAACATCACCTCAGTTCCGTGTTGAACTGTTGATTCTTCTCGTCATTATTCCCACAAGCTTCTCAAACGTAGTTTGAACAAAACGTTCGACTTCCCAACACAATACACATTTCTTGCGCCAATACTTTTTGATCACGCACGTTATTTGAGCGTGGTTTTATTATTCTTGGTCATTTTTTACATTTCAGTCGAATAATATACGTAAAAGCATTTCCATGAAATGAATGCTATTTTCATTCATCATATGCGAAGATTTACTTCTACATATGGACTGTAGGAAAAGGCCATTATGAATAACAATTCCTTTGTTCTCTGCCAAAATATTAATTATAGCTTTACTCGTTCTGTTTTTGATGCTTACTTTTTATTTAGAAAATAAAGAAGAAAACTAATACCCATGTTTTTAACCATTGGTTATAAATTAAAATATATTTATTGAAATGTATTTGATTTTATTTTAAGTAAATCATAATGTTTTTGTTATATGCAATGATTTAATATGGCTTTGTTTCTATTGCAAAAAACCTTTTCCCTTAAAAATCACTAACCATAAGCCTGACTTCATCTAACTCATGTCACTTATAGCAGTCTTCTTGCTTTGTCATCTCCGGTTTTTGTATCTGTAATTTCAAAATATATTTCTAAAACAGCAACTTTTCTGTGTATTTATGTATGTATGTATGTTAAATAATTACTGTTTGTTTGGTGAACCGTGCAGAAGACTTATTTATGT